>NW_018127887.1:1725753-1765394 GCF_001952655.1 Monopterus albus | reverse complement strand
TGTCACAAATGTACAGCCTTTTCATCTCTATTTGCATTTGTCCTCTTTCTTCCAGGTGTTGTCACAGAGTTTGTGGTCAACACGTGTAATGCAGGCTCAGGCACTCTGTCTGTCAACATCGACGGGCCGTCTAAGGTCAAAATGGACTGTCGCGAGTGTCCCGAGGGCTACAAGATCACCTACATACCCATGGCACCTGGCAACTATCTCATCACCATCAAATACGGCGGGCCACAGCACATAGTGGGCAGCCCTTTCAAAGCTAAAATCACAGGTCTGCTAGACAGTCATTCTCCCATCTGATCTGTGGATCTCAAATCACAAGTGTCTTGTTTATGAAACAAATGTTCCTGTCAGGAAATTGTTATGTCATCTGTGTTCAAACTGTTCAGTGTTCATCTTACATAAAAGCTGACTTTCACTGGCACTGCAGCAATATATTCCTGTCACTACTTGGTACATACTCATGACTTTTTTTTTTTTTTTTTTTTAATGTAACATAAAAACATTTTTAAGATTAAAAAGAACTTCCATGAGTCCTTGAAGTTCAGTTTATTTGAAAGTGGTATGAAATAGTTTCTGATTTGAGCTCAGGCATCAGCCCCCTTCCTTTTACTTTATGTAGAGGGGAAAACCTCTCAGGAGCATCATCTTTGCTCATGCCTTTATCAGTATTGAGTGTGTAACATAATGTCTGGACTTCGCCTCAGTGACAATAGGTAACCTTTTTCTCTTTATGTCTCTCCCTGTCCTACAGGTGCCCGACTGTCAGGAGGACACAGCCTCCACGAGACTTCCTCTGTCTTGGTCGAAACAGTTACTAAGACCTCCAAAGTGGGCGGGGCCTACAGCTCCTCTTCATCCACCACCTCAACCGCACTGACATCTGATGCCAGCAAGGTGGTATGTCGTGGAACTGGGCTGTCCAAGGCTGTGGTGGGACAGAAAAATAACTTTACAGTTGACTGCAGCAAAGCAGGTGAGATAATCATCCACAGATCATATTTTCATACACACAGGCTTTCAAGACTAAAGCTATATTAATTGACTTATTTGGCCCCAAGTTGTTACATATAGTGGGCCCCGAACAAAATTAGCATTCATTAGCCATCTCCAGTATTTACTGTCCTCTATTATTTCTCTTTGGTCTCCACCTACTCTTTAACTGGGAACTGGTTCTTTAGTGGCTAAATGCCACACTATGTTCATAAACTAAGCTAAGATAAGCATTTGGTATTAGGCAGTTAGCAAGCAGTTTATCAGAGCCTTTTTACTAAAAATGCGTCTGCTAATGCTGAGAACAACTTTAATGAGAGAGAGCAAACCAAACCTGTAGGTCATAAAACCAAAACAAAGAGCTGAAAGACACAAAAAGGCTGAGGTAGAGCTGAGATGAATTAAATTGTCCTCTTACTGTTCGGTTTAGGTACCAACATGCTGATGGTGGGTGTGCACGGACCCCATACTCCCTGTGAGGAGGTGTACGTCAAGCACATGGGCAACAAGCTCTATAACGTCACCTACACTGTCAAAGACAAGGGCAGCTACACTGTCATCGTCAAATGGGGTGACGACAACATCCCCGGGAGCCCCTACAAAGTGATTGTACCCTAAAAAGAACTGCATCAGTGCTCCATCCCTCCTCCTCCACTGACCCACCAGCCTTGTCTTGTCATCAGCACACATCAATCAAACCCCCCAGTAGTACTTTTTCTGGCACTGCTCTTTGCTCTTCTGCAGATTGCAACATACACTAAAACCTGCAAGGATATTTGCTTACAGCTTTCTTGATGACAGAGTCTCTGATGTGCCAAAGGTTTGTATTAACTCCAGAAATGACATCTACAATTATGCATCCACATTCATAGTGATGCAAAAGCAACAGTGAGTCCTTGAGTAATGTTGGCTACATGTTTTGATTGGTTGATACAGTTTCTGCCCTCTGTCCACTTATAATATATGAATGTTGACAGATGTTGGAGTAATCAACAGGATTAAAGTCTGATACTGTAGGGTTTTGTATTGTTTAAGAATGAGAACTTCACTTTTGTTATGTTAACCTGTTTTTGGTAAGTCTTTGCAGACCTAATAAAGATTTAATTGCTAAGTTTCCAAATGAACATTACTGAAATTTATTTGACTCCTCACAGTACTGGCAGACCCTTTGCTAGTTTAGCAGAATCCATCTCTTCCCTTTTAGATTCTCATAGTTTTATCATGCAGCTATTTTCTGACCACTGCTGGCTCTACCTTTGGAGCAGCTGTAAAGATATTTTCTCTTGATCCCAGAGGCTCTTGCTGAGTATCTGACCGATATCTATTTCCCCTGGTATCAATTCAAGATCAGTATTTAGTGCCACATCATTAAAATAGCTCAAGATATTCTTCCAGTCCCCTCATTTACATCCTGTCCTTGTACAGATGCAATCACAAGATGGCAGCATAGTCAAGCTCACCTCTATGTTTATGTCTCAACCAAATACAGAGGAACAATATCCATTGTTCCCAGCAAAGATTAACTACACTAACCACAACACACGGGTGCCTGTGGAGCATAGAAACCGGAGGCATCAGCTTCCATTGTGTGAGTAATTAATCCTGTTGGGTCAGAGATGGAACGCAAGTGGTTTCTGTTGTGGCATTCACATGGGTGGGTGGGAGCAGACCCTGCTGAGGTGCAAATCAACCAGAAAGAGGATCGGTTCAGCCTTTTGCCCCTGTATGTTGGTATGTTGTTTGTGTGTGTGTGTGTGTGTGTGTGTGTGTGTGTGTGTGTATATAATCGCTGGTGTCTCCTCCATGGCCTGTGTGTGCATGTTCTGTATGTCCTCTGAGTGGTCTGCAGGCCTCGGTCCCACAGTGACTCAACCATTCAGCCTCCACATGCTGACACACACCACCAACACCAGTATCATTCCTCACAGAAAGGAGCCTATAATTAGGTGCTAATTTTCTCTGGTTCCTCTGTGATGTGATGCTGGGGGGCACGGCGGGGCCAGACAGAACGAGCGGGTGCATTTGATGAACAGTAGCGGGAGCTCGACTTTGTGCCATCTGGCCGAGTGGCTGGCACTGCCTGTGGCCACCCGTTCAGACGCTGGGACCAGGGCAGGGCCCACCCACGTCAGTCTGTACTCCCCATCCTGCTACTTCGGACCCGGGCGTCTGTCCATCACATGTTTATCTCAAGTGGCTGCCAAGTGAATCACAACTGTGTAGAAGATACAGCTCCTTGCTATACATGGACGGGTGGGTGATGGGGGTGAGAAGAAAGTGTGGGAGGAAGAGAGGGAGAATGGTGGATTAAAGGAAGAGAATGGGATTAAAAGAATCCAGATGGAAGAAAAGCGAGACAGAAAAGCACTGGCATACAGACACACAAAAACAGAAAAAGACAAGCAAAAGTATTTCAGACAACCTAACAACACACACTGCATATAAATTGATCTCTGCTCTAAATTCTTTTGGAACATGCTCGTGCAGTGTCTAACTTCACCTTCAGAGCAATTATAACTGTTGGACTTGGTTAAAATGAGAGGTGAGCTATTAATTCTGTTCTAAAGGGGATCAATGAGGGGGTGTGGTTGCCACGGAGATGCTTCTGTCTCTTAAATCTCCCCTCCCTATCCTCTCCTTGGCTCTCTCTCTCTCTCTCTTTCTCCCCCTCTCTCTCTCTCACACACACACACACACACACACACTTTCTCTCAGAAATCTGGATTATGTTAAGAGTGAAACTGTGTAAAGGCATGCCCCCAGAAGCTTTTGAAGTTGGTGCTCTCAGGGTAAAATTCTCATTCTCTGGCCTGCCCCTATCATGCTGACTCATGCTCTCTTCTCTCTCTCTCTCTACTTTGATTCAGCCTCTCCATCAGTTTAATTTTTCCTCCCTCTCTCTAAATTCCAATCAATCTAAGCCTCTGCAGATCTGGTGTTTTTTTTTTCTCTTCTCACTTCTTCTGTCAAGCTTTGTTCCTGGGCCTGCCTCTTCTACCTTTGACCTTTATTTATCAGTTCAGCCAGTCACTTCAACTCGAATGGAAATTCCTGTAGAATGGGTCGCAAGTCAGTGAAGAAGACAGGAAAGGAAAACTTCCATGGCTGAGTGAACAGACAAACAAATAGCTAAACAGATGTTTGCACAAACAAATGGCCACACGGCTGGATTAATGAATGGACAGAGTGTGGAGAGAAGGATTATTGTACTGCAGTAATTCATGCATTTGACTTCTAAGTGAGCCCCAAGGCCTTAGTATGCATGTTATTGCTTCATGCATAGTTGATACACTACACAGTCAAGCAAATACACTATATTTTCTTTATGTTTATTTAGAAGGCTGCACTTGCATTTAGAAGTTTAGATTCCACCGGAGGCGTTTTCTAATAGAAAAACTCATTCATATCTGAGTGTTCATCTTTCTCCTTTAGAACAGACTGATACACATGGGGCCAGTGTAAAGTATGCTGTCCTGTGGTTGAATCAAGACCATGTTGTGTTTTATTCATATAGAACAAAGATGAAATATTCATACCAGAGTACTGCTGCTGTGCTTTCTTCTGTGTCTCTTACCTCTAATGTACACAAATCCTGATTAAAAATCAGACACACTATGGCTTCAAATTGGCTCCCTTCGAGTAGGAATATGAAAACAATGCAAATTGATGGAAGGAGTTCTCACCGGGCATCTGCAAATTGTGTTCATGCAGCATGGAAGTGTGTGAGCATCAGCCATTACACTGGTCCAAACTACCTCAGCCCAGTACATGCAAGCAGAACAGGTTGTACAATATGGAGGGATGGATTTCTGTTGAGGCAGCGTCAGATGAAAGATGCATAGCAAAAACCACCGCAAGATAACATTTTCACCAAGGCGCCAAACAGCAAGCGCACATAAGCCAGTCCTCACTTTTTCTCCCACAGCCTTATAGACAAACACAAACTTGACCGGCCATTCATACTTAGAGGCTCACACACACAAGCAGCACCACACACACAGGAACAGCAAGATGCCAAATGATTTGGCTTCATGAGGTGAATGAACAGCAACAGCCCGAGGCAGGATAAATGAAGGGAAGGGAAGCTTTCCTTTTGTGTGAGAAAGGTGTGCTCACACTTCTTTTGTGGCGCAGCAGGGACATGTCAGGGGCAAAGTCCCCATGTCTCCATCTCTAATTGGAGCATATCCTTGTACCCTGTCCCAGTCACATTACGGTGAAGGCAGGACGCTGTGCTAATGGATAGACCCCCCTACGGAGTGCTTGTCCTTGATGTGCTGGGTTGACGGTGGCCCACACTGATGGTAGACTGCAGATTAAAGGCAAATCAAAAGATTTGTTTGTCCTTTCGTTGCGGGGCTGCACCTTCAAGGAGAGAGACCGACCATTGGTGTGATGGAATGGGTTGGACCGGTGAGATAGAAGTATGTTAGTGTGACTGATGTGTTCTGGGTGAGCAGGTTGTGCTGGGTCACTGACACATGGGGAACAAATATAACCCCTTCCAAGAACTGCCTGGCAGTACCAATGCTGTTTGTTTCATTGTCCAAAAGGTAAACAGCTAAGCTAAAGATAGCTTTTTGTGATAACACCTCTGGTGTAGATTTGGGATTGGCTAACGATGTTGTAATTACCTGTGCTAAATTGGAACTGTGGATGCTCAATGAGCTATAAACAAGGTTACTCTGGTCCCCTTGGGGTAATTGTTTCAAAAAATCTGCAACAGCCGGGTCCAGTGATGGCAAAATTGGAAGGGGTGATATCCTGTAATTTCTCAGATCACTGAAGCATGTCGTGTGTGTGGGCTGAAACTCTGATTTGAAATGGAAGCACAAGTTTCTGTTCCCTCGTACTGTAAGAGTTGAAGTCATGTCATTGGTCTCAATCAGCTTTTAACCTAAAGATGGTAGTGGTCTGTGGATCATTGGGCACCTCCTGCTCTACTTTTTACATTTCAGTGGGTGTGCCAGTTTCTATAATAGAATATTTCTTCAGTCATGGCCACGGTACGTCTATGAAAACCATGTTGTACTCAAATATGTGCACAGGTGGTTAAATCTATGTTCCGCCAGGCAGAAATAGCTCGGTTGAACAGAAATACATCCTATTTGATGCTGCTTGCAGATGGCCCGTCTGTTACTATTAGCATAATGGAATTCAGAGCACACTCACAGAAATTCACTAATTCATCACAGCATCAAGCCAAGCTAAATAATACTGTGACCCTTGAGCATTGAAAGGGCAATGTATTTCCAAATATTAGGGCAGACTGAGTGTTTTTCAGCCTTAACAACTGCTGGACTTAAATGCTGAATCTTAATACAAGCAGGTAGGGCATTGCATGGTGAGAGGCTGTGTGCATTCTGCAGGCTTGACTATAGGCAAGCTGCAAACGGATGGGTTTTATCCCTCTGATCTTGCTAGCTTACTCCTCAGCCCATATCACACTTTGTAACTGAAATTCACAGCCGCAGCCTTGCTGCTGTGATCTCACTCTGATTTCCAATCTTTCCCTGCATTTTGTCCTTTGTGTCTGACTGACTAGCACAGCTCAGTTTAATGCATGCACCTCAAGGAGAGCCGCAGCTAGTTTTATCAGTCTGATTATAACACAGTTCCACCATTTTGAATGTACTAACCAAACATGGGGCTGTCAGTAAGACTGAAAGATGAGAGTAATATCAATAAATGTGCCACAGCAAACTCATGCAAGGAATGTCATTTGTGACTGTATAAGATACACAAATGGACACACATGTACAAACATGCACACACAGACACACACACACACACACACACACACACACACATATGTTGTTTCATCAGGACTGTCTCATGTGTTGCGGGTGCTCTGTCTTCCTGATGTGCTCCCAGCCATAATTAACAATGTGTTGCCTACATCATTTAAAATCTAGATGCCTATTTATTAACATGCATATTACTTTATCATGTAGGTGTAGGCAACATTAGTGTTTTGCCCATTAGGGTCCTGATGAAGCTAATGAAGCATGTGGGCTTTGGTGTGTGGGGGGTGCTGCAGGCTGATCATGACAACGTCAGGAATGTCATTAACATACACATAGCAGACTTGTCATTTCTGAAGAAGAGAAAGATAAAGGTGGAAGGATGGAAGCTAGACTTACTGGAAAGACTGGAGGACAAATTTGTTGACAGTAATGATCATGACACTGATCGCTGCAAAAATTAATTAATGATCATTAATGGACTAAGCTTTGAGTCATATCTAGGATGCTATAGTTATTGCTTTAAGTATCACAGGGTGACATTTACATAGCATGAAATATGAGATGCTGGGCTGGTAAAAAAAATATCCTTAATGACTAAGTCTTTTATTTATTTAATCATTTAATCACAGGTAGTTTTGCATTTTGAATGTACATTTTTAATTGAATTACGTAATCATTTTGTTTATTTGCTAGCTGATCCTAACTTAAATTAGGCAGAAACATTACTGATCCAAAGAAACATTTGATCGTGGCCCTTAACCCTGATCTTCATTCCCCTGACCTTAACCCTGATACACCAGTAAACAGTGATTACTTTGATTGCTGTTGTTCACAGTTAATATGGAGTGGAGGTGTTTAAATCTTGATGATTGGCTGACCCTGTTGATTTTGTTTTTGAATCATAGTTTGTTTTTAAACTTGCAATATGAAACAACAAGCCAGAGGACTACATGTACTGTGAAGGTTGCCCACAGAGAATTATCACCCGACTCTGCAACTCCCCTCAGTTATAATTGGAGTATTAGGGTTTTATGGAGGGTTTTAGTGTCTTTCACCTCATTGTTTCGGTGTTACGGCCTGCACATTTGCATTACTAATTGCCACCTACCTGCATTCATCAAGTGCACATAAATATTCAAATTAACAGTCATGTTGCTCAATGTCAGCAGGATGTGTAAACAGGCAAGTGTTTGCTAACATCTTCACCATATTAACTTTATAAGATGCTAATATGTCAGTGTTGTGTTTAAGTGGCCAAAACATTTAGTCAGTTCTGCTTTGAGTACCACTATTAAAGAGATAATACTCTTATATTTTGTTTTACAGATGCTAGTGCCTGCTGCTTATCCTGTCATGGTAGCTGGCTTTATAATAGATAATAACAAAGACCAAGTCGGTAATGTAATGTGGGTCAACCTTGAATTTGATGCGTCATTATCATGTGCATATACTGCACTGCCCCTCTCCCTATAACTAACATTTAATGATCTTTTATATATATAATTGACTGTGGAGGGGTTAGGGAGTGCATACAATTATGTTATTATTCCCAGTGTTCCCTGCTAGGCTAAATACTTCAGATCCAGCAGAAAAGACACAAATTAATCTGGTTCATTTGGGATAATAAACCCTGTGTAATAAGCATTATATGGAAGTGAGTGGCAGCTTGTCTCTTGGCCTCTAGGTTTGTGTTAGAGAGGAAGAAAGAGCGTGACAGAGAGAGGGGCGACATACAGAGTTAGACATGCTTGTGTGTCGAAGTGTAAGCCCATGTGTGCATGTGTTGTCTGTTTATTGATTTTGATCCAGTCCCAGCTGTGTCTCATTAACTGCTGTCATTTTAATCCTCTTAGTCAAATCCCATAATTTTGTCCATCAACAAAAACATAAGCAACAGGGCAATGATTAAGCTACCCAGTTTCAGCCATTCAAAATGTAAGAAGTCTACATGGATTCAACATTATTTCACTCACACTGTTGTATAAAATAATCAATAGACCTTTCTGTTAAATTTTTATTGACTTCTAGGTGAAAAACGGTTGAGTGTTTTGGACTTCTTTGGGTAGGATGAGCAATTAGGTTATGTTATATATCACTCTGGATTCCTGCAGTCAAACTCCAGTTTACTCATGTGAATTTATTTGGAAATGTATTACTGATTCAGTCACTGCCTCCCCGTGGCCTGACAGTCCTCTCCCTTCCGTGATGAAAGCTATTTTCTTCTTTCCCCACACTGACAGCTGGTGTGTGCTCCTCACCAGCAACACTTCTCAGCTCAGACCAGCTCTATGTATAGATCGCCGTCAATGAAAAAACACTATTTCAGTGGCTCTTGCTGCTATGAATATATGTGCAACATTTTACAGTTTTTATTTCCACAACTGCCTCTTTCTCTCCAAATGACTGCAAAAATACTGCAGTGCATAACATCTTCAGGGTACATAACACCCAACTTCTTTCGTGATGGGAAACTCAACGTGATTGTCCAAATGTCAAGCTGTCCCCCGAGAGGCATTGTAATGTACACAAAAGCTTGTGGTTGGTTTTAATTGTGACATTTATGAGATGTGGGAAAACAGCATTTGTGCTCAGTTTCTCCTGTGCCAGTCTACAGAGAAGATTCTTTCATCCTTGAGTGTGAATCACCCATTAACTGTGGGCACAACTGCTGAATCGATCTGTCAGGTAGTATTTTCCTGAGCTGCAAATTAGTTTCCCCGCAAGCTGTTAGAGTAACTATGAGAGGGTTGCCTAGTGTATGCTAATACAACACTGTGTTTCCATAGCTTCCCATGATGCCTATAAAGTTCAAATCAACACATTGCAATTACTATCTATTCCTCAGTGAACAACTGCCCATAGTGGCTGCCTCCACCAGGAGAGTTAGGACAAGCTTCACCGCTTTATTCTCCCGTATGTCATCCTGAGCTGCAAAACAAGATTAAATTGGTTCTGCTCAACTATTTGCTGTCAGCTAAAAGTAGATGGTCCAGCCTCAGAGAAAAAGGTATCCTGCGAATCTGCAACCAAACGCTCACTCAAACAGACAATAGAAGTGTGCATGCACAAATGGTTGTGTGCAGATACGCACGCGCAACCTTACATTACACATCTACACAAAGAAACCCAAAAAATTCAAAGGGAGATTTAGAAATGCATACAAAAACCACTCACGAAGAGGCGCTTGTACACACAAAAACA
Source organism: Monopterus albus (assembly GCF_001952655.1). Classification (NCBI taxonomy): domain Eukaryota; kingdom Metazoa; phylum Chordata; class Actinopteri; order Synbranchiformes; family Synbranchidae; genus Monopterus; species Monopterus albus. The sequence continues at coordinate 1,755,450 of NW_018127887.1, read as the reverse complement.
CAAACATAAAAACACACACTTGGTAAACACGCAGACCACACAGTCAAACATTAGTGGCGTGTCAGAAGTCTGTCATTTCTTGTTTTGAAGATGTGAGAGCGTAGGCCGGATTTGTGACCTTTGTTGTGACTGTGAGGTGTGTTTCTCTCTCTTTGGAGAAGATGATTAATTTTTGTTATTTGCATTACTGCCCTGAAGGCTCCTCAATAGGCTTCACACATTTGTCATTTCCACCGCACTGTTTTTCAAATGGAAATGAAATAGAACGCACAGCCTCCTGGGTCCACCTTTCCAAGGCTCTTTTAAGCAGAGAAGGTGCTGAAGAACACTGTATTTGCTCATAATAAAACAGTCATGTCAACATAGCACTGCAGCAGTCACACAGCGCAAAGTCTTTTGGCTCTAGTGAACAACTATATAATGGTGAGGGCTATGAGGTGCTATGCTCTTACACTTCTCACACTGCTCTTGCAGTAATTAGAGCTGTGATTGGATCAGCATAGTCCATAAACCAATCATAACACTGGTTCAGTGCAGCTGCAGATATGCACTGCTTTTTAAACACTGGTTTATAGCCTGCAGGAACCATGACATCCCCAGATGTCAGTTTCTGTATAGCAGCTAGCACACAAATATCTCAGTGAAACACCTCGTGAATTTATGTTCACCTTGTTCTCACTTCCTCTTCTTCCTCTCTTCCAACAGTTCCAGGCTTATTTCCATCACCTCCTGGGAGTGTGGCGACGGAGCAAAAGAAAGTGAGAGGATGAAACAGGGAGTTAAAGGGAAAGTGAGAAAGACTTGAAGGTGTCCTGAGAGCATTTTGCTTTATGGGTAAAATGCTGCGGCTAATCCTCTGAGTGTCACTGCACTCTCTGCATCCTAAATAAGAACCTTCCTTGTATAGCACTTTGCAAGACGTGGCAATTTCTATCCCTCTCCCCCTTCTCTGTATCTCACGCAGCCTTGGAAAAACAAAAAACTCTAACTATCAGCTGCATGGGCCTTGCTTCATCATGACCATCATTAGCTTTTACCAACACAATTAGACATTTCATGCTGCTAGAGGAAAAATAGTCACAAAGTCATTGTTTTCATCACTAGGACCCGGGTAGTTTCACTAAAATGGGCTGATTGGAAAACAGCAGCCTCTGATGAGCCATAAATGAGTAATGGTCATTTATGCTAATCGAAGCTACACACTACAGACACCTCATGCTATGTTAAACAAACACTTTATTTTCCCAGTGAGAAGGGCTGGCATTTGTTCCCTGGGGTTGTATTACTACAGCTGGCCTATAGCTATGATCATAATTTTGCATCTTCATAATGGGCTCAGCCCTTTAAGCAAGCTGACCTGTTAGGCCTGGGACTGTTTGAAGGTGGTAATTACACATGTGAGCCATTTAAATGAGCATGATTAGCCAGTAACAAGCTGAAAGAGTGAAAGGAGGTGATTAGACAACTGCATGCTGATTCATCTGCCAGAGGGAAAAGCCAAACCACTGAAGGTGAATTTTTGTGTTGCTTTATGCATTAATAGTTCCTCTAATGATGTTTATATTTTTGGTGGTGAGCCCACCATAATGAGAAACCTAATTTGTATTAAAATGTGTTTTTAGTACTCAAATTCAGACAGAATGCACACAAAGGTTCAGTGAAATAGAAATGTTTAGACTGCATGTTGCTGTGTTTGCTCAGAAACTCAAAATGCATTTCATATCAACAGTTCAGTTTGGGCCACTCACCTTGTATTTATTTCAGTCTTTTGTTTGTTTTAACCACATGCTTGTGTTGTCAGCGTGGCCCCTGTGCTGCATTCAAAGCCCCAGCATTGCCCTCTGGCATATTTTTCCATTACAGACAAAGAAAGCCATGGCTTAGCATATCAACATATTGTGCCTTAATATGGCAGGTATATTTATAGAGCAAAAGATTTATAATTATTTTAGCATCAAAAGACAGGCTGGATTGTGTAAAGCTTGCGTGTGCTTCCTACCATCACAATATCTGACAAGCAGCTTCAGGCAGTTCACTGTGTAGTCTGAGCTCAAGTCCAATTCTCACAGTATTTTTGTAAGATTTCAATAACTCTCTCTATTCATTTGTTTTACCATTTAGATAATCATGACTGTAAACACATACTTTTTTATATATAAACACATACCTTTCATATTTTACAGCCACTGCAATCACTCCAGCGGGTGCACATATTTTTAATTAGCCATAAAACATAGGCCTAACATTAAAACCTTTATGGGATAGGTTTTAACAGCATTTCTCTGATCTTTTCAAAGGGAGTTGAATGCCGCACAGCAGCAGAAACAGAAGAAAAAGGAGGCACAGAGAAGCAGCCACATGACATCTTGAATGCTTTGGGTGACTGATCTGTACTCCACATGGAGTGAACGACAGCAAGTGACTGCCCTGTTCTCTCGTAGGCAACCAAATGTTATCAAATATTGCATCAAGTAGAAAATGACATTTAATTAGACATAGCAGGACACATCTTCATGTGTCCTGCTATGTCTAAACATGCATTTCATAATGATCTTTCACTCAACTTGAAAAACTTGCAGGCCATTTCCAATAGGCATCGCCATTAATAACATATTAACAATGCTTTGAAAATATAATATTTTTTCAGGGGCTCAATTTGAAATCCATCACAGGTATGTGGGGCTCATTACTAGTATGAAGCTGGAGAACCACTGGAACAAGGTCCTTCGCTGCCTGTCTTTCACTTAAACACTGTCAGATGTGCTTTGGCCAGGGGGGCTGTTAAAGGGAGCACTGGGACTTATCTTCCCAGCTGTAAAATGATTTTCTGTCTCTTCAACAGATACTGGGAGTGTGTGTACGTGGGGGTATCAGTGATCTGAGAGTAATTAAGATATGGGCTCACATCACACAAGGGCTTTGCACGTGGGAGACGAGCAGATAAAATTGAATGTGAAATATTTGAGTTTAAAGGGGGAGTTTGATTAATTACAAAACTCTCAACGGACAGTCCACCCCCTCTTAAATTGAACTGACATCCAGTAGCAGCTGCTCCGGAGCTGATGACCTCAACACCTCCCCTTTATCTTTAATAGGCAGGTTAGCTCGTTATTCATTGCAGCTCACCCATTCATTTCCTTTCCATTTCTTACTGCGAGACTGAAATACATCATTATCTTAGTAACAAGCTGTACCCTGTAAAGATTTTCTTCAGAGGGTAAGACAATTGTGTGCTCAGTGGAACTTCACTTGCGTTTATGACACATAGCCTATGTGCACTCATCTTTTCACTATCAATGTATGCTTACATTGCTAAAAATACTGATTGCAAGGTTTTTTTTTATTAATGATTTAACATGGCTGTGATATTTTGTAAGGACATGTGCTTTGTTTTCTTGCCAAAACTTTGTTGCCACTCTTACATTAAATACATGGCCAAAGCCAGCGATGGTTAGCTCAATAAAGTTGTTCAACATACTGCAAGTGTTGCTGTAAGTTTGATCTTTTCACTTTGTTGTTACTCATTCATGCACCTTGGCAGCGGGTGAAGCTGTGCCAGAGGTTTCTGCTTAGCTCAGCTTAGCACAAAGACTGGAACAAGAGGAAACAACTAACCTGGCTCCATCTAAAGGTAACAAAATGTGCCTACTAGCAGTTCTACAAAAACTAAGTGATAAAAATGACAATTCCCTGTTTCACAAGGGTTTTGTGCCGGACTGTTTCTTGGCACTGAGCAGTTGCCAGGCAACCAACCAAGACCCCAGGACGTTACTGCTCCACAGGCAGAAACCCCCTTGGAGTGGTAGCAAACTCCGGGGTGACTGTAAAATAAGCAAAATGTTGTCTTTACAATATGTTTTTTAATTTTATTTATTTGTTTTTTGCAGATTAAACAAAGATATATAGCGTTAGTAATGTTTAGAGGTGCTGGTAGGCAGATTTTGCTACTTAGAAATGTCCAAGCTAGCTGTTTCCCTCCAGTTCCAGTTTTTATATTAAGTCAAGCTAACTGACTACTGGCTGTGGTGTGAATCTTCTCATCTAATTCTGTGATAAAGTAAATCCATAATTGTCACCAGGGAAAACATCAACAACAGCATATATAGCTGGTCATTTACACAGGTGGATGTGGAGATAATGAAATATGCAGCTTGCACTGGTTTGATCAACATGTGCACTCCCTGTCATCTGTACCAGTAATTTCCTGTGACTCTGGTTCATGTGTTTTCAAGTGGAGCAGAAATGTTTTTACAAAGCAGCTCAAAGGAGCTTTAGTTTAAAGTCCTGATGCTTATCATAGCTTACTGATATGATGTATTTAGAGAAAGCCCTTCTTCATTTAGTCTTCCTCCAAGCTGCGATTCCCATGATTGATAAAACTTTCAGAGGGAGTAAATTGATTTGCCTCCTTCCAGCAGGGTTAATAGGCCACATGTATATACACACCCCATGAAGTGTTGGGTTTGCTTTTCAACCCTTGTCTTTCTGGCTACTACATCACAAGATGTCTGGTTCACTGACAAATCTCAGATTAGTGGTTGTTCCACTGACTATTCACAGATGACTGACAATTCCTTCACATGGGACTGAGACACAGATACAAGAAGAAAATGAGAGGACATGATGCAGAGCGCAGGAGAGAAACAATTTTGCAATCCAGATAGAGGCGAGGTGGAAGAGCTGTGTGCCGTGCCATCATGATGATATTTCACCCTCAACAAACATGCTGAGCTGCACAGAGAGAGAAAATCATCGATCTACCCAGCTCCAATCATAATATATCCACTTTTTTGCCAAGTTTACTTTCTGGCATTCTATCAGGACTTTATAAATTATTTTGGGTGACAGATCGATCTGTTGCTTTGCTCTCCTCTTTCTGCTGAGTGAAGTGAAGCCTGATTGCAAGCAGTGTGTGTGTGTGCATGCACGCTTATGTAAATGTGTACTTGTGGGCACGTGTGCATGTATACACTCTTGTGAGTGTTTGTGTGTCCTCTGCTTTGGAAGCATCATCCGCCATCTGGCCTCAAAGTACAGGGGCCACATGGTGGGAAAGCAAATGTCACCGGTCAGGCCAGCCAATGCCAAGTCCCGGCAAATGACGTCAGGAGAAGCCCACACTGCTTCTGACCAAGCAAGCAGTCTGATCTCATCCTGACCCTTTACTTCACTGTTGCTTGATCGTAATAATGGTGATGGTGATCTAGGAAATATCTTAATCTGGAGAAGGCTTGAATTCCTAAATCAGGTAGAATACATTTTTAGGGATTAGAGGGAAGTAGAGGGAATGTGGGGAAACTACTGATAGCCTGACTTTCTGGGTATTTATGATAAGATCATGTAAAAAAGAAAACAGACACCATATCCAAAAAATTATATTGAACATCTGTGTGTAAACCACTGGTGTGAAAGCCAGTATCAATCAGCTGCAATGGCAATGAAAACCTAGGGCAAGTGCAAAGAAACAATGCCTCACATCTGCCAAACAAATATGATTTCAGTGCTGAAATTGATTTAATCATATTTTTTTCTATCTTGGATGCAATCCCATGTACTCCAGCATAGCCGCCATATAAATTTATTTGCACCAGTGATAAGCAATGAATTCTTAATGTGCTGGTTAATGTTTGATCTAATCCTGAGCTGAATGCTGCAGCTACTTTCTGCCTTTTCTTAGTCATTAGTTCACTGCACAGAAACAGCTGTAACATAGAGGTCTCTAACATAGAGGCACTTGTCACAGCTGAAAAAAGATTCCTTTTTAAGGCTACACAGACATTGTGAATCTGTTCAAAGCCTTGTGTTTAGATGTACACATGGCATCTGTTCAGCTCCTCTGCAGTGGGGACTGTGTTCAACAGATGAGGCAAGTAAACAATGCAATATCCTTGAAAAAGAATTGCTATTTCAATGAGAGTTTGCCAATTGGGTGCCATGCTGTCTTTGGTTTTTAATTACACACCATGACATAAATACATCTGTATTTTTTCTGCACTGCTACAAGGTCAAAAGAAATACTTCAAGGTTGAACTGACAAAGCAAGGTAAGGGGAAGTGTGGGTCAGTGTAGTTTCATGGAAGTACTTAACATTTTCCAGCTATGTGCTGTGGTACTTCAGGGACTTGTGGCTGATTGTGCAGTGATGTGCTGTACTCGAGGAGTTCTTAAAGCCCTCGACACAAGCTGCAGTGTATGTGCTTTAGCTATAGGCATAAGTAATCTTAGTGACAGATGCATCCCTTTCTCTTCTAATCCCTTCTACATCTCTCCACCAGATGACAAGAGCTACTTTTCCTAGAGACACTGTGAGACTAGGTGAAAAACAATTAAAAATGTGCTAGTGGGTGGAACACTTGTCCCCGTTTCATTGTTTACTATCCAGAATGTACTATATATATATATAAATGTTGTGTTTTCCAGCCTGTAGTCAGACTAGTCACATAATCGTTTCCAGTGGCAGCATAGAATGAAGTTATAAACATTAATCTGCTTTTAATGATAAAAAATACAGGTAGCATTACAAGTACTGTGAATCAGAGATATGTTTCTGACAACCAGTCGTTGTTAAAATACAGATGATCCCAGCTATCCTGACAGAGATAAAACTACTCATAGAGTCCTCAAGCACACACATCAGCCTCCCACTCCTGGCGGCTCCCCACCCTGAGGTACATAGCACGCACACATGGACACACATATAAATGTCTTTGCACAGGTGCATGCTTGTGTACACACAGACACACACACACACACACGTGGACATAGACACACCAGCTGCCATAAGCAATAGAGAACCAAGAAGACCTACTCCATTCAAGACATCCGCAGGGGGTCAATAACTCATTAGAGCCGAAGAAAGGCAGAGGCAGCTGAGGGAGATGACGTTGTGGGAAGTGGGCTGTGTGGCTACGGGCTGTTCACCTGAGACTATCAGCATATCGCTGTGCTCACAGGTGATGAGAACGATTCATAGCTTCATTAGCAGTCATGTCATAAAACATGTCAGCGTGTTTCCAGGCCTGAGATAGGGTGCTGTGTGCAATTTGCATGTTTTATTTGTCTCTAACCTTTTTCTCCCTTTCTGAGATTTTTACTGCTTGTCCTCTTGGCTTTTTATTTATTATCCTTTTATCACTTGTCATGAACTTTGCATCTCATTGGAATGTTCCATAAAATTAAGTTTATTATGAGGTTAAATTACAACCCCAAATCAAAAAAAGTTGGCATGGTAAGTGAAATCAAAATTAAACCTGAAAATTGTGATTTGTAAATCATCTGTGTGCTGTTTTACATTGAACACAAAACAGCAGCACATTATTTGATGTGATACCTCAACAATTTTATTATTTGTTCAAAATAAACACACTTCAATTCTGCAACAGGTTCCAAAAAAAGTTGGGACTGCTGTATTTTAGGGCTAGTAATGAAGTAAAACAATGAAATGATGAGTGCATTTGAAACAGGTGGTGTCAACAGGTGACTACAACCATGATTTTGTACAAAAGTAGCATCCACGAAAGGTCAAAAGCTGGGCCGAGGACCACCAGTTTGCCAACATATGTGTGAGAAAATTATTGAAATGTTTAAAAACAATGTTCCTCAGTAAAAGATAGGAATGATTTGGATATGTCCCACTCTACGGTGCAGAACATCATTAAAAGATTCAAGGATTTCAGTGGGTAAAGGGCAAAGGTGCAGCCTAAGCTGGGTGACCATGCTCTCTGATTCCTCAGACAGCACTGCATCAAGAATCGTCACTTTTCTATAAGCGATATAACCACATGGGCTCAGGATGACTTTGGCACTACAATACATAGTTACATCCATAAATGCCACTTAAATTTGTGCTGTGCCAAAAGGAAGCCAAATGTCAACAGTGTCCAGAAGCACAATCGACTGCTCTAGGCTCAGAGGCATCTGGGATGGACCATCACACAGTGGAAACATGCACTGTGGTCAGACAAATCAGTATTTCAGGTCTTTTTTTGTTATTTAGTAAGGAATCAATGCCATGTGCTCCAGACAAAAGATGAAAAGGACCATCCAGACTGTGACCAACATCAGCCAGGGTCTGTCATGGTATCGGATTGTGTCAGTGCCCCCGGCAAAGGTAACTTGCACTTCTGTGATGGCACCATTAATGTGAAAAATACACTGAGATTTTGGAGCAATATAAGCTGCCTTCAAGATGACATGTTTTCCAGGGACTCCCATGCATATTTCAACAAGACAATGCAAAACCTCATACTGCCACATTACTAAGGCCTGGCTGTGGAGGAAGAGAGTGCAAGTGCTGGACTGGCCTGTCTGCAGGCCCGACCTTTCCCCAGTAGAGAATGTTTGGCACATTTTGAAATGCAAACTGTGTCAACAAAGAACCCAGGACTGTTGAGTACCTTAAGACTTGTTTGCAGGAAGAACTGGGACAAAATGACACCTGACACATTTAATCACTTGGTGTCCTCGGTCCCTAAACATCTTGTAAGTGTGAAATATTCAAATAATGTGCTGCTGCATTGTTTTCAATGTAATACAGGGCACATGATTAACACATCACTATTTTCGGTTTTACTTTTACCATCACAACATTTATTGATTTGGGGTTGTAGACCTCTGTCCCACTATCATCCCAGTGTCGAGCACTGGTCTGCTGTTGTAGGCACCAAAGCAAATATTTGTACAGTAAATTATTTGCTCTGCTCACCTGTTATATCTGGCTTAAACTTCCAAAAAAGTTTCTAGTAATTTGCGTTTCTCTAATGATTACTTGAATCAAATGGCAGCTGCCCTTTCATTTCTCCTTTAACAAGCCCTGGCACATCTCCAGTGAAGGGGACTCATCTGTTTAATCATCTCAATCACTGAGCTGGACCTGACTAAATATAGAATACAGAAAATAAGACTGCAGTGCAGGTTGCATCAGTGTACTACAGCAAACAGACTGTCAGTGAATCAAATGAAAAAAAGATGGTTGTGTGTGTGTGTGAGAGAGAGAGAGAGAGAGAGAGAGAGAGAGAGAGAGAGAGTCTACATGATTGTCTGAAGGTTTATCAGACAGTGTGTTTTGGGTCCACGACATTGCATTATTTACAAAATATATCCTGTTATACAACCTAACCCAAAGGCTTCAGCATCACTTCAGTGATACAAGTTCAAAATGTCAGCAAGCCCTATTTGGATGGACATTACAAAAGCCTGATTACATATAATTACTTCTGGAAGCTATTGAAAACCATAATGTCTGCAGGTTTTTCATGACTTATGCATTTGTTGTACATCCAAATCAGTGATTCCATCTTTGAAGTGATGTCCATGCGAAATGCCAAGGATGAGTTGCTCAACCTTGTTAAGGACACATGCTAATTACCTGAGCTAAAGAGTAAATCCATAAACACACAGACAATGTAATTAAATCATCTGCACAACTCTGTGTCAACAGCAGTCATCTAAAATGACCTTGAAACTTCTTGAAATGGAGCATGTTCATAGAGTATGTCAGCACCTTAGACAATGTCATGCTGACACAGTCACACCCCACAAACCAGTACCAGCCCAGTAATAGAGATAATGTAATTATCTGAAGTTCAGGAGCCAGACCTGACCTGAACTGCACCCCTTCTGTTTCTATACTATTTACACCAACCAAACCCCCTCACATCTGCTTTTGCTTTTAGTTAAATCCAGTCTTTTCCCTTTATTCTTTTATCCCTGCGGGGGGTCTGCCAGTGCCCAAGAGCAGCACAGACTTCCTATGCCCTCCCCCAAACCAAAGCACATAAACATTCAATTTGAAAATGCACTCACTCTTGTTTTTCCCTCATTAATGAGGGCAGGTCCCATCTAACGAATTGCTTTGTGTCTATACCGGTCTTCAGAAGAGAGCAAAGGATAAAACTGTGGTATCAATTGTTCAAAGGTCTTAAAATAGGTTGGAGAAGTTACAGTCCATTGCAAATGTAGGCTATATAATAAGAATGAAAGATTAAAAAAATGTAGTTCTACTTAGTAAAAATACTCATTTTACTTAGTGAAATTATTATTTTTGTCTGAGCATTTTACCAAATTGCTTTGCTTAAATTACAGGATATGTAAATGCTAAATAGCCACTTTCAGCACCTTTTACATTAAGACACTGTGGCTATCTGTACTCTGACAATCTTGTAGCTAGTCAGACACCCACCTCAGCTGGGATGCCCGTGTTTGGTGCCATTTGGCAGCCACTGGGCTATTTAAATGCCCTGATGAATACATCACCCCTGGGCCTGCTTGCTCAAACTGAACACTGAGTGTGTGCTGACATGCTCAGCATACACTAATGGGACTTCTGACAGTTCTGTGCATTCATCCTACAAAAACTCGGCATTGTGCCAGCATAGGGACCTGAGGCTGGGTGTGAATGTAATGCACTGGCTGTAGATCTGAAAACTAAAAGGCTACAGTCCTGACTGGTGCAACATCTAATGTGTCTATAACAACCACTTATACTGTCAAAATGTCCTCGAGCATGACAGGAGCCCCGTTCGGCTCACTTGTTGCAAATTACAGTACTTTGAATAAGAACAGCAGCTGCAGTAAATTCTCTAAAGAAAATTAATCAACACCTCATCTTGGTTGAGCTCTGCAGTCTGGGTTAATGGTCAGAGAGGCCATCCATTTCCTAGAAGCTCAGCAGCTGTGCGCACCCCTGTGCGCTTATCTGAAGCTGGATACGATCTATAGATACGTGACAACAGTGTAAAATATCCCAGGAAGCTGTAACCTGCACACGGAGCTGACGTCTGTAGAGATGTTGAAAGCCCGGGTGCTGTCCATGGTGCTGAAAACTAAGCATGATTAAAACGCAGACCTAAATATGTTCAAGGACCATGACAACTCGCTGTTGTGAGCTAATACATAGGTTTGAAGCCAAATATGGTTCACATGCTTCACAGTGGCCGCAGCTGTCTCGAATCCCCTCGGAGATGTCAGTGTTGTTTTATGGAACACAAGAGACATTTAATTGATTATGGTTATTTTGGAAAATGTCAGTAGAACATTGTAGCCCAATGATGTTGACCTTTTAAGCTGTGTAACTCCGTTGAACAGCATCCCAGAATGATGCAATTTCAGAAACAATATTGATCATGATTTGTTGTAGATCTGAAATCCGTATATTTCTTTCTTTCGAGAAAATAAAGCCTTAATGCTGCAATCAGTGCAACTGGCCAAGAAACCACGCGCATGGCATTTTGTAAGAATTTTACTGCATAAAACAAACGATATTGCTTTTACCCCCCGAACGGAGTCGTATCAGACTTGTTACATATTTCTCTCTCTCTCTTTATCTTTTTGGAATACTGTAGGGATGTTTTGAAGGAAAAAAGAGGAGCACTTCAAGGGAGTTTGTGCGCTAATGTGGCGAGAAAAAGCCCCACAACATTACGACCTCCACAGAAAACAAGCCATTCCACGAAATTAACAGTGTTAGTAGTTTTAGTTAAAAGGGATTGTGAGGGTTAGTGATATGCAACGAGAGGAAACACAAACACAAGTGTTAACTTGAGGCTTTGGAGATGCCGCCTACCATTACGCATTGATTAGTTCCCCCCACAGAGAAGCGACAGAGGAATTCCTGGGTGCAGATAGGACCACTCCTCTCTCTCTGCATATAATTTTCTCCACAGTCGGGGCTTGGTGGTGAGAGGGGGGTGGTCTCGCAGTCGACGAGAGGAACAGGAGTTTATTGAGGAATAGCTGCAACGGGAGGAAAAACGCATTCAGCACCGTTGCTTTGCGGATAGTAAGAAGAGAGGGGAAAAAAGATCGCGCTTGGACGAATGACCACTCAAGCTGCTGAGAAACTGTCGCTGGAATTGTTTAACTTGTTGATGCAACGTTACTGTACTGTTTTCCTCTGTCGACTGGCTGCAGTAACAGATAAATGGGTGGTGGAATCGCAAGTGTTCTCTTCCGAGGATACGTATTTTATTAAACTCACCGCGGATGCAGTTTAGAGACCAGCCTTTCCTACGGTGGGTGGTTTTCTTTTATTTAGATTTTCATTGAAAAAAAATCATCCCTGCTTATTTATGGGCGACGTTTTCGAAATCCAATTCATATTTTGCCGCAAAGTAGGCTTCACTTACACTGTGGATAAGGCTTGAGAGTGATACTCAGTAGTGCTATGCGCAGTATCAGTATAAATAAATGGGTTTGTGTGTTTTCTTATCACATTCTGTTAAGACCCGGTGCTTCAGAACCCTAACCATCAGTGTATTTATCTACTGTTCTTCCTGCAGATGCAATTCATCTCTGAGCCATAGCACTGTGATAACCGGAGCTGGGTCGTATTAAACATTATAGGTCAGCATGGCAGCAGGTGTAGCGGCATGGCTCCCCTTCGCACGAGCGGCGGCCATCGGATGGATGCCCGTGGCGAGCACTCCGATGCCCATCCCTCCCCAAGACAAGAGGAAAACCAAGGAAGGACTCATCATCCTCAATGTGAGTGGGACCAAGTTTCAGACGTGGAGAACCACTTTGGAGAGGTACCCGGACACTTTGCTGGGGAGCACGGAGAGGGACTTCTTTTTCCACGAGGAGACAAATGAGTACTTTTTCGACCGTGACCCTGACATCTTTAGACATATCCTCAATTTTTACCGCACGGGGAAACTACACTATCCGCGCCAAGAATGCATATCTGCATACGACGAGGAGCTCGCTTTCTTTGGTATAATCCCCGAGATCATTGGGGACTGCTGTTATGAGGAATACAAAGACCGGAGGCGCGAAAATGCAGACAGGCTTCAAGACGACGAGGATATGGACATGAAAAATGACGCCGCGCCAGTGAACCTGACGTTCCGGGAGTACCTGTGGCGGGCTTTTGAAAACCCTCACACCAGCACATTAGCTCTGGTCTTCTACTATGTCACAGGCTTCTTTATTGCCATATCAGTGATGGCCAATGTGGTGGAGACGGTTCCGTGTGGGACTTTGCCCAACAGGTCAAAGGAGCTTTCCTGTGGAGACCGTTATGCACTGGCCTTTTTTTGTTTAGACACTGCGTGCGTCATGATATTCACGGTTGAGTATCTCCTCCGGTTAATAGCAGCTCCCAGCCGATACAAATTCATGAAAAGTGTGATGAGCGTCATTGACGTGGTCGCCATCATGCCTTACTATATCGGCCTGGTCATGACCGACAATGACCAGGTAAGTGGTGCTTTCGTCACGCTAAGAGTCTTCCGAGTCTTCCGGATTTTCAAGTTTTCCCGTCACTCGGCGGGGCTGCGCATCCTGGGCTACACCTTGAAGAGCTGCGCCTCCGAGCTTGGCTTCCTGCTATTCTCCCTCACCATGGCCATCATTATCTTTGCAACGGTCATGTTTTATGCAGAGAAAGGCTCCACGGCCACCAAGTTCACCAGTATCCCCGCAGCGTTTTGGTACACCATTGTCACAATGACCACACTGGGGTAAGTGGCGCCATATAGTCCGTAAAAAGCGTTTTCAACACTCTATAAATCATACTTCATCTGGCTTATAACCTCCACGAAACACCCTTACTCTTATTAGTGCTTAATCACAATAACACCATTTATAATAATAATTAAAAAAGTCAACATGTTTAGGCTACTTCTCAAGTAGCCTAATTCAATTTGCTTGTTGACACACAGAGCCTAATTACCACACCTTTTCGGCTATTGTTTGAACTAACTCTCGTGCGGCCACAGGTGTGCATATACTCGGCATGTTAACGGCCTCTGGCGCTGCTCTGCCAATCAGAAAGCAGGAACGATCTGCTTCATGGACGCTTTCCTGCGCCATTCACTCCTTATCAAGGTTTCTGCGCCTCACAAACAACCCTTATCCGCAGCTTCTCGTCTCGCCTGCTTTCAAGGGTCTTTATTGGCTGCGCTCTTTTGGAAAGCTCACTGCAATGAACACAAACATTTTGGCCAATCAACACACGGCAGATTAGTCTTTGTTTAAATGCCACATTGCAGTAGAGCTCTTAGGACCATAGAAAGAAAGGCTCCTAACTCGGCAAGCTCGTGCATAGGCTACGGCATTTATAGACCACACCAAGACAAAAAAAGCAGTAATGAAGATAAATGCAAAGTAGTCTACAACATATTAGCCACACACACGCACCTTCCCCTGCAACCCCCCCAGCTTTTACATTCATTCTCTATCAGCTCCTCTCCCTTTCAGCGAGGTACAGTAAACGTTAATTTCATGCTCATGAACAGCATCAGCTGTACCATGTGCTGATGCAGCATAAAATAATTAAACGCAGTTAAGACGATTACGTCAAATTCATTTGTATTGATGAGCGCACTCAACCGCACAGCTGCTCGGCGTGGGTTATTATTAGTGTTTCTCTCATTACCATCATTCACTGTGGGGCAGTGCGCTTTCAAAGGTACTGAAAAGTTGTGGCAATGAGCTGAGTGAATGCGGCGTTTGGATGCTTGAACCCCGATTACAAGTTGGAAAATAACAATCAGACCATTCCCAACCTGTGCGTAAAAATATCCTGGGTGCTTCTTTACTTATTGCTGTTGGCCTGAGGATGAAAAGCCACTCAGCCAGTATTAGTTCTCAGTCCATCTTCTTCACCGATGACAGACATGAGGTCTCGCTGAAATAACGTTGTCTGTTTGATTTCAGATGATTTCAGTCATAACATCACAGATCAAACATTGTGAAACAATTTGCCCCTGACTGTGTGTAACTGTGTGTGTGTGTCCATGTTCACCTGTGTGTCTGCAGGTGTGTATTTCTGTTTAAGTGTGTGCTTGAGATGTGTCAAGTGTAATTTCTGTGAATATAAAGTTTAAGTATGCATACTTCTGTATTATTTTTGGTTTAACCATTATAGGAATGTGCATAACACACAGTGAAAACAATGAGAACAAGCTAAAATGTATGCTTGACTTTTTATGTGCTTGACATGCTCCTTGTTTTTGTCTGTGCTCATATCTGCATTGATGCAGCCATTCTGCGCCTGGTTGCCCTTCAGAACAGCCAGCAACATATGGTATTTCTATTTTCTGAATCAATAGAGAGCTAACCTCTAAAAGACCATTAAGAGCATAATTAGTGATATGCACAGTCTGGTGATTGAAACTGCCACCTCAAATGTAATGCTGCATTCGCCATGCTTTCCATTCACATTCAAAGAGCAGATGAAAGATGAGTTGTGTAAGAGGGTACATTATTTATCTTTGGGGAGTAACAAAGATATTGCCGCATTCAGCTTAGAATCCCCTTTGTGCTGCTTAAGATGGATTTGAAAAAGATGTTCTGCTGCTGCTGAAATGTCCTTGATAATAGGGACGTTTTTGTCACTTCATTGTGGACCATGATAGCCTGGCTGACAGATTTGCAACCTGAACTGAAGCTTTGCAGTGGTGCAGAATGCTGCATAGTGGACCACTGGTGGAGAGGCTGAATACATCACTGAAAGACAAAGTGGACTCTTTCTCATGATCCATCATTGTCTTGAGGTGTGTCTTTAAAATATATCTTATGCAACCCTGTCGAGTTGAATTGTGGTTGTCAAGGTCTACCCAGTACACTGGAGTACTGTATATATACACTTTCCTCGGGTAACCTTCAAAGGCTTGTCTGATCAATGGAAATGATGGTTTGTTTAAGAGCTTAGTATGGAGAAAATTTTAAGCATGTCTAACAAACAGTTATTTGAATCAGATATGGTTTTTCATTTGGTGGCAAATACACACTTTAAAGAGTAATGGGGGCGCTGTTGGCTGGAACCTCCATTTGAAGCCTTTGAAAGCATTTGATTTCATTCTGATAGTCAATGATCCTTTATGCCTGTATGGTAACATGATGCCTTTCCACTACATATATTTTCAATTTCCCTGACTCACACCCTGTGGAAGTAAAGACAGTGGCGTGCGTTCTCTCCCCTGCTGATGGCCCATTGATTGTGCTTAAGCAGACGTGCAGACATTGGGAGAGCAGGGGCTCCTGTTCAGAGGCACTTGGCAGGCAGCCTGAATGAAAGGGTGCCTGGAGACCAGCGGAGAATCAATAGCACTGTGCAGCTGCGTGTCACGCCTCTGTGTGTCTACTGCTCTGTGCCACCAAACACAGGACAAGACCCACTTATCCATCTTTATTTATTGAGCTTAATCTCTGTGGTTGCTTTCAGCTACCCTACAAAGACGAATGTGCCTCTGTCTGAACGCTCCTGCCAAGATCTTCAAGAACTGGGTGACTGGGTATAAGATATGAGATTCTTATCTATGGTATTGTGTTTCCATTTTTTATGAAAAAGTCTTAGAGTATAATCTTGTGACTTCATATTGTCCATTTAAGGCAGCAATAGATTCCAAAGTAAAGATAGTGTTGCACATTATTAGGCTGGAATCAGTGTTGCAGTGTTTGCTTGCTCTTGTTTTCTCTAGATGATCCACACAGTCAGGGTGAATTAGCTGCAGAGGGAGTTTTTGGTGCTTCAGATCTTTTAAGCGATTTAAGGTGTAATGGAGTGCACTGCTGAGAGCAGCTGTGAAAATGGTGGAAGTCAAGCGCAACCCACAAGGGAAGAGGAGTGGGGAGGACAGGGTTTAGTCTAGCATGGAGGCACACATGTTCCTCTGGACACAGACATCAACTTTGATTGACATATTAGATCTCAGCCTCTGACACAAACGTTTTCTTTTCAAACATTTAAACTTTCATCTCAGTCCTTATGTCAGTATCCTTCATTAGGTTCTTTCAGTCAGTCAATAAATCAAACTTGTATTTAGTGTATACAGGTTAATGAAATTCAAAGTGCTCTACAGATTACTGACAAGATGATAATAAGTGAACTGCAAAAACAATATGAAAAAAATATGAGGCTGATGCACACGACAAATTCAAAGCAAAGATGAAATCTAATAAATATAAAATCATAAAAACTAATAAAATAGATTAGTATAAATTAAAAGCTAGATGAAACAGAAGAAACACAATTAGAAATAACACATTATTAAATGTTATTAAATGCATTTACTTGACAGCCAAATGAGGAAGGTGTAGATGTAATTGAATTACTGGTGATATGTGCTAAGACATTTGATGTCTCCTCTGAACATTAAAAGACTTATAAAAATATATACAGCGCTGGTCTGTGACAGCCAAATCCACAACAGAAGATATTACGAGATATAAAGTGTGACCCATGCTGAATTGGCTCATTAGCATGTTTGACATCCATACACGACAATACATGTAAAAAATCTTTCACTTTGGTATCTGCCTTAAAATCGCCAGTTTAAATAAATCTGTCACATTTAGCATGAATTCAGAAAATTCAATTTAAAAAGTGGAGAGGCAGAGTTTCAGAGTTTTGGGGATCTAAAGATTGTTAATGCTCACAGTGGCTGCTGACACACCATACATATGGGTGACGAATGAAAGGTAAATCCAACAGAAAGTGTCTTCATAAGGTGCAGGGCCACCATGTGCCACAAGGACAGCTTCAGTGCACCTTGGCATTGATTCTACAAGTCTCTGAGCTCTGTGAACGCTATACTCCCAAAACATATTCACTCGTGTTTTGATGATGGCAGTCCAAAATCACCTCTAATGTTCAACTGGTTTGAAATGGGTTTCCATGAAGTCCATAGCATATGATTCACATCATTTTCATAGTCGTTAAACCATTCAGTGAGCCCCTGTGCCCTGTGGTCATCCTGGAAGAGACCCCTCATTTATTCAGGTTCTTCCTTTAATTTGTCACCCATCTCTAGGTACTGTACCTTATTCAAAACTAGAGGAAGCTCAAAGGTCAACACCTCTGCCCTTTGCTGCTTGCTTCGAGATAATGGTGAGAGGAATGCTCATTTATACTGGATGCATTGTTCTATGGTGCAACAAACACAGCTGTACATTACAGTCACTCAACAGATGCGAAATTTATCACTATGCCCTTTGTCTGTATTACAGCTCCACCCGACAAATATGACTCAAAGACTTGACAAGTGAGACCTATAAACCTCTCAGGATAGGATTTATAAGACAGAGGAGGCAAGGTTAACACAAGGGTCATTGTACAATAGGGCCCATAAACTACCAGAAGTATAACCATTATCATACTTGCCAGATGTGACACCTCAAGCCCACGGCAATCAAAGCCGACAATACAAAACCTTAACTTCATGGCTCAGTTTGGTGCAGAGCAAAGCTTTTTGAAGTCCAGACCCGTCTTTGCACGTCAAATGTAATTGAAATGAACAGGAACAATCTGGAGAGCCCTTTACTGTAACTCTACCCAGGAGATACCAAATGCCTTCATGATGATGCAGTACTCATGGTTGGTTAAGTTCCCGTGCCCCGAGCAGGCAATGCAGAGGATTTTCACTCTCTTTTCTTTTTTTTTCAACCCAGCACGACAGTCAGCGAGAACATTTGGTGTGTTGGATTATGTACTGCAATGGGTGTAATTTTTGTGTTCAGTGGAATACATTACACCACTTGGCATTGTGTATGTTATGCACATTATGAAAATCTGCAATCCATTATGAGGGATGTGAGGTATTACTGTGTAAAGCAGAAGAGGCTGCTGTGAGATGTGTAGGCTGCCGTCAGCCTGCATGCTCACAGTGTCCCTACAGGTGCTTTATTGGGGAGGAGAGGTGACGCTAATATGGTGCTGGTATAATGATCCTGAAATGACAGGTGACTTAATGAGGGGAACCTGGCACTGAAATGTGTTCTGTGTGTGCTCCTCTCTGCCAATGCAAATGACTATGAAACGGAGGAGTGAAAGTGAGGGGCAGAAACAAATAAGCTTCTTCAAGGAAGATTAAGATCAATGTGAAGGAATTTGTGAAAAAAAAAAAGACAGACTGTCTTTTCTCTGCTAAATTGAAAATATGCAAGCCTCTGCATTTTCTTTATTCTCTTTGTTTTCATCACTGAAACAGTTTCTCACTTGCACTTGGAGATTTAAAGGGGTGTTTATGAAGGTGTGAGTTGAATGATTGATTAACATTTTATAGGTGTTCACATATTACGGATTTACTACATCATATTTATGTACTTGAATGGGTAGAACCTTCCAAGGTTTTCATTTGTGCTTTAAATATCATTTTAATGATAGTATATATATTTTAATTGAATGCAATGTCAAAAGAAAATGTGTTTGTGGTCAGTCAACCCTGAAGTGAAACACAGATTACGGCCAGCTGGTAGGTTGGTGTGAGGATACTGTGTGTGTGTGTGAACTGACTATAAAGGCAGGCATGCGTCACTGCGGATGGTCAGATTGATAAATAATCTATATGGCAAGGACAAAATGGCTGTCCTTTCATTTGATTTGAGTTCTTTGACAATTCGTCTTCAAGGCAGTGCTAATAATACTCATTCCGTATAGGGGGTGGGGGGTTGGGGTGTCATTAATTCACTTTGAATGTGCTACATTAAGATGGGAAATAGACTAGCATGTTCTCCACTGGGCCTGGGTATTGTAGTGTGAGGACATAAAATATGGCATCAGTGTGTTTTTCCGCTGCTCAGCAACTTCTTCTTTGTATTGCAAGCAACGTCAAAGATTAATGGAATTTTCTAGAACAAGATTAACGTTACTCTGAATGAATGCAGCATCGCTGAATTATAGGAAATAAGGGGATATGTGAGAAAACACATCACCTCAATTTTTATTGTTGTTAGAAAGAATTTGCTGCTTCCATCCAGTCTAACAGCCCAGAATCCTTGACCCAGCCTGTGTGAATGAATGAAATGAGGAAATATTGCCTATTATGTGCTTGTGTCCTATCTTGAAGTTGATATGTTGTAAAAGATATCAGACATAAAGTGTATGCCATGAGATCAGTGGATCAAATAGTGTGCAAATGATAAACCCAAGCCCAACAGCTATCTCCCGTTCTTGTGCTGCATGGCTTATTTACATACTCAGCATTAACATACAAATGAAAATGGCTTGTCTGGTCATGGAGATTGGTATGCAGACACACATAGTGCCTCCTCATCACTTTGTTGAAATGTACAATCGTATTCTCTTTAGTCGAGTCTCCTGGTTTACACTGTGCTTAGCATTAGATCTATGCAATTATCATGTCAGGATCACAATAAATGTGTTCTACAAAAAAGGATTTTAGGATTGTCAGCCTGTATGTAGCTCTTGTTATTCTAAACACCGGGGCCTATTATTACTGTTGCTACAATGATTGTGCCTCTAGTCTACTGACAAAGGTCCATGTTTACAAAGGCTATCCTACTGTATGTTTTCAATCTCCTCCCAAATAGTACCAGGGCCAGAATCATCAATATCTTCCTGATACCTTTTATTATTACAAGCAGAAATATAGTATCATGTATGGGAGGACAATATGTCAACATTTATGAGGTAAATATTCTCATCTTTAATAGGTTACTTATGCCTATATTTGCATTAGCAACCAGAGCTGCTGACATGGTGATATGGTTTGTCAAAATACGTATTTGTGGAGACTTTATATAGTTTTTGTCAGTGATGGAAGTACTCGGATCCCTTGCTTAAGTAAAAGTAGAAGTACAAGAGTATAAAATACTCTGTTACAAGTAAAAGTCCTGAATTCCAAATGTTACTTAAGTAAAAGTACAAAAGTATTACCATCAAAATATACTTACAATACCAAAAGTAAAAGTACTCATTATGCAGAATGACAGAACATTAATGAATATAATATTAGTGGATTTTAATTACTGATGCATTATTGTGTACATCACATTTAATGCTGCAGCTGGTAACAGGGGAGCTAGTTTTAACCAACTTATAAGCTTCTAATTTGAATTACTGCTGGGTAGCTTGTGAATTTCCCACCAGGGATCAATAACATCTTATAATCATGCTATATTTTTGTGTTAATCTGGTTCTGAAAAGTAACAAAAGTTATAAAATAAACATAGTGGTGTAAAAAAGTGCAATATTTACCTCTAAAATGTAGCAAAGACATAAGTGTGAAGTAATAGATAAGGAAAATACTCAAGTAAAGTACAGGTACCTCAAAGTTATACTTAAGGTCAGCACTTGAGTAAATATACTTAGTTACTCATATAAAACCTTTTTATTTTTATCTGCCTTATTGTCCTTGACATAGTTGGTCAAAACAATTTTAATGACCCCCTCCCAAACATGGTGCTCACAAACGTTCACAAATGGCCAGTTACCAAAGTCAGCCACTCAGAAAAGAAAAGAAAAATGAAAAAGAGAAAATGACAACGAACATGCAAGGGGACTTCAAGTACAAGTACAGCTGCACCAGGTTTTAATCGAGAGCGAGCTGAGATGCGAGTTTGACTTAAACATCTGACAAACACAGCTACTACCTAGCTTTACCTTTAATATCCAGTTATTAGCTTGTATACAAGCCTAAGACAATGCATCCTCTGACAGAAACAGTCAAGACTGAGGATGGTAGCTGCCGGTCTATGGAGATCATCTTACACTGTGTGCCTGTTATCACCTACAA
The DNA here is from genome assembly GCF_001952655.1 of Monopterus albus. Lineage (NCBI taxonomy): Eukaryota > Metazoa > Chordata > Actinopteri > Synbranchiformes > Synbranchidae > Monopterus > Monopterus albus. The sequence continues at coordinate 1,733,971 of NW_018127887.1, read as the reverse complement.
TGCGCATTTCTTGTTCTTTGTCAACCACATGCATGTTACTGTAAAATCCAGGACAGTTTTTAATGGTAAGATACAGAATGGGTATTGTGTGAATTCTGTGAACTGACAAAGGGATCTAGAGCAGAGGAGGGATGTGTTCATTCTATATTTTTGTATTGATCCTGTTAAAATAACTGCTTTGTTCATCAGTTTCCAGCATCGCCTGGTAACATCCATTGTGTTGTGCAGGGCCTTTAACTATTTTATATTTGTTTTTGTGTTTTCTTTTTGTTAGTTTGGTGTTGTAAACTTGGTAAACATGTTTTTTGATTAGATTTTGTTCTGTTGCTTTGCAACATTTTTTAATGCCACCCATGTGTTGTCCAAATGGTGAGTTTCCATTTGCTTGTGCTTTTCTTTTGTATGATTCATAGCAACATTTTTCACATTTTTCACAAACCCTTCAAGAAGTTCAAGAACAGCCACTAAAAGTTTCCTTGGAGAGACATAGTCACAACCACTTACTTGTTTAAATTTTCATGGTCAGGCCTTCACTGTGAGATTAGAAAACTAATTATTAACTCAAAATAGTCTTGAAAACAGAGGATTGAATTAATATGAGCAATGCCCCCTTGGCAACATTAGCACTGTAAAAAAGTGACTATAATAAAGATGTCAAGTTAAGCACTTGGTACTTTTATGTAACTGTTGTAGTATTTATTATATTGCATTTCCCAACTTCACAGAAGTTGGGCCAAAAAGTTGAGGAGAGTGATAATAGTCCCACACATCACTGTGAAGAGTTTGGGAGGGGTGCGTTGCTCTTCGCACCAATAAGTGCATGGGACAGAATAGTAAACACAGCATCTTGAAATGGTGCCAGCTTTTATAATGCCAAAGTGTGACTATCTCTTTCTGTGACATTTATCTTTTATTTTTAAATGCGGCTCAAACAACAAGCCAACATTTGTGATCAGCAGAGATACAGAGATTATAGCTAATGGCAATAATCAGCATGCTGTGAGAACAAAACAGGAACAAATTCAAAGAGTGAGGAAGCTTCTGCCTCTCTGGCACCTCATCTGAAGAGTGATAGGATATCACCATAAACAAGTATTAAAAAGAAAGTGATGCTCTTTTTTCTACAGTCCCTCAACAAAATAACCTCGGTAAAAAGAAGAGATATCTATTACATTGACATTTACCCCATTTTTTTTAAACTACTCACACTTAAAACTGTATAGCATGCATTCATTTTATGGAGATACGTGCTCAATGTATAATAGTGTGCGATGTTAACACCAGTTACTGTCTAGCACCCTGTGAAAGTGCCGAAATAAAAATAGACTTTGATGTATCACATCCAAACAGAAAGCGTAGCTTGTCATCAGTTTCAGAGAGAACTGTAAAACTTTGATGCTAACTCATTAATTGAAACTTGGTTTACAGCCCATTCATACCACCTGAGTGTGAGCAGGCAAAGTCATGAATATTGATTCGGCCTGTTTGTCAGCTTTAAGCCTCGTTTCACTGTTCATGAGCCATCTCATTTTTGTCAGAGCACAGGAATCTTGTTTCAGTTTACGGCATGAGGACGCCACAATAAAAGCACCTCGTGATCAGTACTGATCCCATTTGAATGAAATTCACAGTGCACCATGTAAAGGGAGACTCCAGATCCCTATAAAGCTCAGACTTTGAATGGAGCTGCCCATACCAGCCACTGTTAACCTAGTTTCATTGTTGAGTCTTCACCACAGACTTCATAGATTATTAGTCTCTGTAGGTAGTATGAATGAAAAGAGACTGTGTCCCATTTCAGTTTGGGTATAAAGAGCTTCCTCCTGTCTGCTTGCCAGGGAGGTCCTGCTGAGATGAGGAATGTCAGCCTGTCACCCTGACGCATGGCAGCTGTTTTCTGCCTGCCCCAGCTTCTATAAATAGCTAAATATATCATCTAATGTAGGCCATTTGGTCAAACAGAAACTAAACAGGACATGTGTTCTGGGGCCACATTTTTCTTTTTCACCTCAAACTAATTTCTTGTGTACAGGTGTATCACTGTACCCACCACTGTCGTTATGTTTTCTTCTTTAACTGTCTCCATGTGGTGTCAGATGGAGTGATGACATATTAAGTGGCATATACTGCAGTGTCATTATTTTATGTCAAGTTTGGACCCTCAGACACCTTCGGCTGATTGTTTCAGCTGATTCAACACAAGTGTTTTAAAGATAAATATTATAAATATATGTTTTTATTAAGTTATCTATCATTCTTGATGAAGATGGCTGCCATTTGATGTTATTGAAGTTACTATAACAGACCACTGTGTATTGATGAAGGAGATAAAAGAGGCTGTGCAATGCAAACCATCCCAATACAATATGCCTGGAATAACTGCCAGCTTGTGAAAATTGCATATTTATTCTGTGTGCAAAAAGTGGTCAGAATTTCAACCACACTTAACAACATGATGTAACTAGATTACCACAAACTATGGTCTTAAAAAATTACCACAGTGCTAGATCTACAGTTCACAGCCACAGCCTCAACAGCAATTGAGCACTAAATCCTCACAAAGGGAATTGGTGATGATGGCTTTTTGGTGCCCACCCACTGTAAATTTAGAGTGGTCACATGACAGCTAGAAGGCAGCACATAACAGTGTCTCCCTGTTGTCTGTGCTTCAGTGTAATTTATTATCACACAGAGATAAACCAGAGGGAAATCCAGGGTAGGACTGGACAGGCCAAGGACTAGTCAGGCTGACAACAGGCCTACTCAGTCAAATAGGGGCCCATTTCTGACATGCTTGTGTGCAATGTGTGCTCACTGTTGTTTAATTTAAGCATGGATATTTTCTAAAGGTTTGGTGCCCAGTTCTGTTGGATACCAGCTCATGTGGCTATTGAAGGAAGGTTGCAGATAAACTGCTGGCTTAAGTAAAATTGATAATGATATTTTAGAAATTGGTTCTGGGACAACAGGATTAAAATCTTTTATTCATCACAAAATAATAGCACCATGGCAAGAAATCTGGAATAACAATGCCAAAGCAATAACAATAGCAAAGGAAGAGATTCTCACAAATTCAGAAAAGCACCAGCACTAAATATAAAAAGGAAGATGTTATTTTTCTTTCCAGGTGAAGAGTAGGACATACAGGACTCAATGCAACACTATTCATCATTGGAAAGATAAGTTCAGATAAACGTACAATTTGCAAATGTAAAAAAAAATAGTAGGCATGCTGTATACGTTATAGGAGATGTGATAATGAAAGAGATAAACTAAAGAACACAGTGATAGATATGGAGGAGAGGAATGGAGCATGAAGGGCCTGTTGGTGAGGGGGACAAACAATCACAGGTGCAAAGGGCTATACATAAACATTTGACAGAAACAGGTCTGTTATCTAAAATATAATAAGCCCAGTAGAGTAGTGGTGCTACACTCCGCTACAGTAGGTGGTGGCATGCACCTTCAAGTTAGTTTGTATGTTTGTACATGCCATTATAATCAGAGAAGAAGATTTTAGCACATAGCGTCAAATTGAATCTTCTTCTTCTACTACTACTTCTTCTTCTCCTATTAGAGTTAGAGTAATATTGGTGAATTCTATCATATTTGAACGTTCTTATCGTATATGCCTCGAGGTTCGGAAATATTTCGTTTTGATGTTGAAATAAAAAAAAATGTGGCAGGCAGGTTTGAAGTACTGCAACTAACGTCAAAACAAATGGATAAGGAAATGAGTGAGGATTTGTGTAGCTTAACTGAAGCTAAAGGCTGTAGAGGACCTTTGTCTACAACAAACGGGATTAAATCTTGTCTCCGCTCATCAGTGAACTTGACTTTACGTTCACTGGAGAGTGAACACACAGATTCACTGAATTATGCTGAAATCATCTCTTATATTCAGCTCCAAGCCACGCCATCGGTCTTGTATTGTAGGCTGACAGCGTCTCCCACAAACAAAGCATGCATGGTAAGATAAACCTTTTTAAATCTGCCTTGGCCATTAATAATGAACAAGATGCTATTATTGGAGGTGCACTGGAGTCTTAATATCCCTGTATTATTTGCCCCTCTGTGTTAATGAAAATAATTTGTTTACACTAATTGTTGCGTTTTCATTCAGCCGTTTAAATGAATCGTTTTCTGCTTGTTTGAGGACATGTGATTATAGCTGCTTTATCTATCTATCTATCTATCTAAGAGAAGCTTGACAGCCATACCTACTAGCTGTAGTTACAGATTTTACATAAAACACACGTTGCACTGTTATAGATTAAACTAACCCGAATATATAAAATAACCTTACACAATAACAATCATAAAATGCTGCTTCCACTGATATAAGGCATGAACTGTGGCACTTTGAGTTATTAATAACCTTTGATGCACATTGTGTTGATAGTACAACTTTACTTATTAAAGAACTTCTACTTGTAACAAAGTAGTCTGTTTCTTCACTGGAGTATTGCTACACTTACTTTTACTTTTTGCTAGTTTAATTTTTTATGAGTAAAGAATTTCTTCACTAATGACTAGATGCTCCCAAGCTACAGTTGCTCCAAGAGTTTCCAAAACACTTTATCTATGTATTCAGTTTAGGACATTTTTTTTAAAGAAACTCCTACAGGTGGTGAATAAATACTCCGGGTGATAAGTTAGGGTAATGAATAAACAAGGTCACACCAGGGAAGCAAATTAAAGTTGAAAGTAAAAAAGCAAAATGACTAATCCTATGCTGTCCACACCCTCTGATGTTGTACTGGTTGGATTTCGCAGACTTAAAAACAGCAACAATTTAAAAGCTTTATATAGAATGGGATAGATGATAGCTACTGTAGATTAATATGTTTTTCTAGGTGTTGTTCAGGAACTGCGGGTTCAAGACCCACCTGGATTATCTGGCTGTGTGTCCTTCAGCTGCTTAGAGATTTCATTTCCATGTGGGGATTTTGGTTTCTTTTCCTAGGTGTCAGTGGAAAACCTTAAACAGTTGATTATTCCCTTAGCCAATTGTCTGTAATCCCCGAGGGGGAACTTAAAAGTTAGATTTCTGGCATGCACTACCTTATCTTTACATAACTACCACAGACAAATGGAGTGTGTCCCATTTTGACTAAGCCACATATTTAGGCCGAAAGGCAAAGACAAGCAAACGAGTTGAGCAGAGAAGAACGCCAACCAGACACCATTAATAACAAAGCTAGACACTAAAATCAATTTCAGATGCAGCCTAGTCTCATTTCCTTGCACACACAGATTCACTCTTACATGCATGGAAACACACACACACACACCATTGGTCACGTGGTGATGGTGGATGCTCTGTTCCTTACTGTCCCCAGGAGGTCACAGGGGAATCATGCCTGATCATCCTGGGAAATAGATCCAGCATCAGCATCCCTAATGTAAAAATCATGTAGCTCCAAAGGTGAATTGGTCTCATTCGAATCCAAAAATCAATTTTGCATGCACTTTGATACAGCTTACTCTTCTGGGCTCCTCTCCAAGATTCTATGTACACATGTTGGTGACAGAAAACAAGCTGCGCCACCAATGTTCCAACTCCCATCATCTTTTCTCTGAAATGGCATCCATCAAAGTTAATGGGCTGTAATCATCACCACAAATACACTGTCACACATCCCACTGCTTGCTCTTGAGTATTCAACTCCCAGTCAATGGGATGTAAAGAGTGACAAGCGTGAGGAACACAGTTTCCCATATTATTAACAACTCCAGTTGAGAATGGCAAGAGAATGCAAAAAAAAACTCAGAATTTAAAAATCTCATTTATCTGGCCAACATTTCTGGTGACTGCAGAGGAGAAACATTTGTTACATGTGCATGTGGCATAGAGTCAATACTACTGACGGTGTGTTGCAGGCATACATCAACATTGTCATCTTGTGAAATAATTTCTATTAAAGTATGTCAGCCACCACCGACAGATCAGTTGTGTGATAGATAGATAGATCAGTTTCCCAAGTATCCAATCTTGCCAGCTTTATATCGGCGTATGTACTTTATATCCGCTTATCTCCAGGCTGTATGCTGCTGGACTTCTGATTATACATCACACAGTCGCTTACACGCACACACACAATCTCACACACTGACTACTCTTTCAGTGCCTCATATGGCAACCCTCCAAGAAGACTGTCCCTGATGTATTTGTGCGTTTTGATAGGATATTTTAGCTGTTGTTCCCAGAAGACAATTTGTAGAACTCACCAGATGGAGAAGTCCAATTAGAAAGTGGGCAAATGAATGGGAAAACTGGGAGACAAGAATTCCAAACTCCTCCTGTCTCCCAGGACAGACAGGATAGAGTACAAGTACCAAACCAACATCATGTCTGTTTTGGAGGATAAACATAAAAAAAAACAGGATAAATAAAAGCTAAACAGCAGGCAGCAGAGACAGCCTGTGATTTCATTTCTCAGCACTACACAGTCAAAGAGGAAGGCGTCAAAATTGATACACCTTGCTCTCACTCCATGTCTACGGTATGTATAAATATCTCCTTCTGTTGTCTGATTCTTCAAGGGCAGACGTCCCACAAAGCTATTGCCTTGCCATCAGCCAGCACTGAAAAAAGTAGAAGAAATGAAAAAGTGCTTAAATATAGCAACCCCCTGGGATAGTTGGAGGGAGGGTGTGCTGTAGTGTGATTAAAGTGAATAACCTTCATTCAGTCACGATTGTTAATGATTCATTTGAATGTGCCGTCGGGAGGAGCCAGACCTGTGCCTTTACGTTGCCTGTTTTCAGTGTTAACACCGTGAGTCACCAGGAGGCCTGTCCTCTGCAGACAGAGATGTTGAAGTTATAAATAATAGAAGCTGTGTCATTAAGGACAGATACTTTCTCCCACTGCCCAAGGGTCAGTGTAATTCAGGCTTCAGCCACCCCTGCTGTGAAAGCAGACATAGCCAATAAACCCATTGACGACTGATGGATGCAAGACCCATTTTCATTGGCAAAATGACCTTTCACTCATGTTGTTACAGTTCCACCCATGGCCCTAAGTTATTGTTTTTCATGTCATTCTTTGATATGACAGGAGAGGTCTTGTGAAGTGAAATGGAAAAAGTAATGATGTCCACATGCGCGTGAAGCAGCGTGGTGCAGGTGGGGAGATGGGTATGACTGGAACTCGCTGTTCTACTCTGCCCCAGGGGCCGGTCAGCAGCTGTTAGAAACCATGCAGCTCCTTGCAGTACTTCCCCACTGGTTCTTGCTGTTATCTGGGCTTACTGCTGTCGCCGGTCTGGCTGCTGCCCATGCTCTCTGAGAGAGCGCTCACTGCATTTACGCTTCACCACTCTTTCTGTCTCTTCCCATCCTCTTCTATTCCACAAGGCTTCAGTGTGAAATTTTGGAGTGTTCCTTTGAACTTGCAGCTGTTTTTTTGTTTTTTTTTAATGACTGGAATTTGTACCTTGATGTTTGTTTCAAAGACACTCTGAGGAATTTCAAATGGTTCTTTCACTGGTATGCCAAATGTGAGGCCATTTCTGTACTGAGCGCTGTATCTACTGACAGTATGACATACAGTATGAGGCATTAATTATGTCCTGTATGTGCGGCTTTGTGTGTGCAAGAAGCAGACCTGATGGTGAGGTGCTGCTGCTGTTTGGTGTTGAAAGCTCATCTAGGCAATTTAAAGTTTTTTTTCGGTGTTGAGCATGAGGGAAAGTGATCCTCCAGTGATTCCAATGACTTTTTTCATACCGCTGGGGGCTTGGAAGAAAGGAAAAACAGAATTGTCAAAATTGAGAGATATCCTGACATTTAATCCTTATTCTGGGTACGCTGGGCTTACAGTTCCAAAAATGTAACCCAAAAGCATTTTTGAAAAATCTTTAGAGCCACAGAAAACATGGACAACTAGCTGAGTAGTACTGATCTTCAAGTGGTCTTTACGTATATGTAAAATTGGACGAGTTCTCCTATAATCAAAGAATAAATAGATTTAGCCGATGTAATAAGAAATTCTTGATAAAATGATATAGTGCTATGTTATGTATTTGCAAAACTGTTCAAATAATTGTTTAATCTGTGTGACCTTTGTAAAGATTTGACCTGTGGACATGAAATGCTGTAAGGAGGTGCAGAGAGACTCAGAACAACAGGAAGTCGTGCAGATACATACTGAGATGACTAAACTGTCTGCACGAGAATTGTGTGTGGGTGTAAGGTCTGATTGTCTTGGCTT
>NW_018127887.1:1720824-1722050 GCF_001952655.1 Monopterus albus | reverse complement strand
AACGACAAAAAAAGGGAAGTTGGTGCAGTTGCTGAGTAACTTAGAGAGATAGGAGAGACAGTAGTGTCTGACGTCAAAGCATGACAAGGGCTGGCTGGGGAAAAGGAAGAGAAAGACTGAGATGCAGACTGCGGCTGATCACAGTGCCTTATTACATAACTTGACAATGGCATGTATTACGGTTTTGACTAATCTTAAAATAGCAAAGAAAAAGGGCAGTAAAGCACAACAGCTTGTCCAGCAGCCTGTAACTCCAGCAGTTGGACCACAGCCTCTCCAGCCTCAAATGGCTGGACCACCCCCTCAGAACTGGGGACCCCATTATCAGCGTAGGTGGGGTCCTGGGTCATGTGGTGGGGGTCGGGGCTCTAATAGACCGTGGGCGGGCAGACCAGGAAGAAGCGATAGGTGCCACTTTTGTGGGCAAGTAGGACATTGGGCAAGAAACTGTCCTGACAGACAGGGAGGGGCTGGACTATACCACCTTGGTGGTTGGAACCCACATCTGGGGCCAACTTCAGGGGCCTCCACATCTAGCTCCCAATCCTGGAGCTGCACCAGCTGATGGACAATATCTCCACTGTGCCTGATGGGACCCGGAAAACCCAGGGCCAGTGGGTTTTTAGGCAGGATGGAGAACAAAGGAAACCATGGCAGGAAAATTCAATTGGTGTTGTGAACATGCACAGGAGAAATGACCGACCCAACTGTGGACTCTAAGCTCTGACTGACTGTATCTGGTGGCCATAAAGACTGACTTGAGACTGTGACTATCTCCTTTGTCTAATAATGTATCTATTCAATTGCAGGAATGATGATCCCAAGAGTGTGTGGGAGACAAACTAACGTGGTTTATTTCACAGGCGGAGAAAGCACTGCTGTTATTCTAATGTAAAACTAACACCATGACTAACCGTTGTGAATACTTTGTTTTAAATGTTTGCAGGAGACCGTGGAGTGGCTATTCTGATTACGTGTTCCATGTTTGTCTTGATTGTTACCTGTTGTACTGTTCCATGTTCGTTGTGTTTGATAAATATGGCCAATTGAGCGCTAATAATCAGTGGTTAATGGACAAAGATTGAATAAGCTAAATGTCCGCTATAAATGTGTCTAGATTGGTCTAAAGCGCATTGTGTACACAAATAGAGTCCGGACTTCAGTGTGTGATGTAAATGCTTATCCCCTTGGTGATCACTGTGAGTGTGGGGTGTGTCTGAAGAAAG
>NW_018127887.1:1717103-1718776 GCF_001952655.1 Monopterus albus | reverse complement strand
TCTACCATCAGTACTCCTGCACATGTTTGTAATTCCCACAGCATTGACCTTTTGAATTAATGTATGGCAGACCTCACACTATTTCACAATTAAAACCTTTCCAGTGTCCAGATGAAGAGACTGAATAAGTCTGAGAAGACTATATGACATAAAATGCTAACATACAAGAAGTTGTTTGTGCTAGTTTTATTCCAGGAGGACCAGTGGAGCTGCAAATCAGAACTATGAAATCTGGAGAGGGGGTGCTACTGAAGGTGTTTAAGAGAAAAAACTGGTCCAGTCCAAGGTAGTAAGATCCATACCAGGTATTGTGCACCACACCTACAACAGTAAAAATACAATAGCAGAGAGGAGATCCTAGATTCATCTATCTGACTGTAAACTGGTGACACCCTTATTCTCATAACACAGGCAAGGGACAGTTAGCTACACGCCACAGCTCCCTAAGGCACGAGCCTGACTACAAAGGGGACGATTCCCAATAAGAGAATTGTCGTCTCATAATCAGTGAAGAAACCAACGGCCAATGGGGGCATAGGGCGTGCTATAAAATATGCAGGGACTGATAGACGAAGGGCCAGGAAACCAGCTGAGAAACAGAAATCGTAACACATCTCCTCCCTTAGGCAGTTTTCACAGTATTAATGCATCTCTAGGGGGAAAAGAATATAATAATTGAAAGACCTCACTGTGTAATGAACTTAGAATCAGGAGGGGTTGTCAGAATGAAAAGTTTGAAAAATGATGTTTACTGTTTGGCCCCAGTTTACCTCATGAAGCAGTGAGCCAGATATAAATGCTGGGGTGACTGTGCTTTTACTGATGCAGCCCCATAAATTGTGGAACAGTCTACCTACTAATGTTAAGGTCAGCTACTGACCTCAGTGCTTTTAAATCATTGCTTAAAACATATTTATTTGGTTTGACTTATGAAAACCAGTAGGCCTGATGAATTCCTTTTATTTCCTTTTGGTTTTCAGTTTATACATATGTTAACTGTCTAGCGTGTTATTGCGCTTTTCTTTTTCTTTTTATTTTTGGACTGATTTTAATTACTTTATTTTAGTCATCCATTGTGTTTCTATTCTGCTATGAAAGGTGCTCTGGTTAGTTGGATGTTTTTAAAGTGATATATACACAGAGTTGACTTGATTTGATACTGCAAGGCAAAGCAATGGTAGCAATTATATTGTTGGTGTTTGTTCTACTGTGGGACTACAGTTAGGAATAGTTAGGAATACCAAACCCACAGTCAGGTGAAAGAATTGACAGACTACAGGATTACCGTGTATATCTAAAGGCATGATAAGTCTTTTTCTCTAACCATTGAACACTGTTAATCTTTCTTTGCTGTTTCCACTGGTGAGACAAGGGAGACATTCCTCCATTAGCAGCTGATATCCTGAAAATTATACCTGCTATGTGCGCTCTGTTACCTCCCACTACCTGATGCTGGCCTGGTGCAAGGAGACCTTCAACATCACTATTCTGCCACCCGGTTTGTGAACCAAACCACCTCAGAGGCAGACACATGGTGGATATGCGGAGACAGCAAGTTGAGCCCAAGACTCCCCTCACAATGCCAGAGCAGCTGTGCCCTGAGGCAGCGGCTGATGCCCTTTCACATGCCTCCTTGAGAGAAGACAAGGAGCTAGGGGAAAGCTGTTATCTGC
>NW_018127887.1:1704014-1715729 GCF_001952655.1 Monopterus albus | reverse complement strand
TTTTCTTCATCAAGGTTGTAATAAATATTTTAAAGGTTCTTCTGACTTCGACTCTTCCTCAGAAATGAACATGCAGGACGCTTAGGTCCTACAACGACATTGCTAAACTGGCATATTTAAGTTAAAAAGGATTTAATTTTTTAGGTGGATGCTCTACTACAAATTCATTGAGACCAGAACTTGGTCACACTGATTTTACAAAGCAGATTTTGTGATACTGTATCTCATGAATGCAGTCGCTGCAAACACAGAGTTAAGGGGCCATTTGGTAGAGAGAGCTGATATCCAGTGGCTGCTCTGTGTGGAATCGCACATCAAAGTTAATCTTGCACCGTCTGCTCTGGCTCCGCGGAGCACTAATCTGCTGTCAGTGTGATGAGGCTCCTGGACCAGTTCCCTTTTCCACCACACAGACACTAATCTGCAAGACTCCTCACTTTTCTCCTCTTCTCCAGCACCTGACAACACAGCAAAGGTCACAGGGGTCTCTTTGAAGCGTCATCTGGTCAATGCTAGTTGACTGTTAACATAGGTTCTTACTGTACACCGATCAGCCACAACATTATGACCATCTGCCTAATACTGTGTACACAGGAGTCAGTGCGGCAGCTGGTTGGCACTCGTGTCACTCTGCAGCTCTGTTTGCATCATCTGTGAATCTGTTTGCTTCCATAGTTGCACTGTCAGGAAGAGCTCAATTGTGCTGAGCATTTATTGGAAAACCTATGTAAAAGGAGTGAAAACTGTGGTCCTGAGGACAAGTTAGAGATAATTGTTTAGACAAATTCAGCAGCCTGAATATCACCACTGGTGTGATATCACCACTATAGCTGATGGATGTTTCCCTTCACAGAGACCAGTGCACAGTATTCCTCATTTTCAACCATTTTAACAAAGATTCAAACAAAATTGGGCATCCAATAGGTATAGCACTTTTACTAATGCCATTAGTATTATTAAGAATAATTTTTTAAAAGAATTGGTCATCTCTGAATTTCTTCATTTTCACCTTTAATCCCACCTCAGGCCTTGATATGCCAGTGGTGAGGTAACTCGCTGCCAGCTTTCAGCGTTCAAGAAGATGCCACCACTCTCTTGCTCGTATGCCGATTAACCTATGATGAATATGAAATGAGTTCGTTAGCATAATCTCTTGGGTGTTTGATTTCATTTCATTATCATGTTCTCTCATAATCCATAGCTCTGGTGCTGCTCCATGCTCTCAGCCCTTCTTTCATGTTCCTTTGCCCTCCCCGTTCAACCACGAAACAGGTAATTGCATTATCAAAGTATTATACGGGTGTTTTGGGAATATATTTTTAGCCCCTGGCTTTCTGAAGTAATGTAAGGAGGATGGGCAGAAACCTAAACGTGGAATGACAAATAAGACTGAGCAATATTTGAGTCGGTTTACCAAGTTTAATCATGTCCTGACTGATCAAAGACTCTCACAACTCCCACCATCCAGACCTCCCTCTGGCACACACAAATTATTATTCTCACACTTGCATGTTTGCAGGATAGCATGCTATATTATGGGTCCATGAGGACACTTAACCCTTGTTAATCTTCCATTAATATAGAGCAGCCATTCATCTAGTAATTAAAAGAAACTGCCACATGGAATTGGTCATAATCATGATGATGACTTTGCACGTAGTGGCAGTGGAATAAGGGGTGTTTTTTGCATAGTACAGCAGTTGTTTCTCGAGTGTCAGCAGGTGTAGACTGAGAGTCTGGAGAGGAGCTCAAGAAAAGAAAAATGTCAAGCAGGGCTGTGCTAGTACTGCATGATAATAGAAAAGGAGGAGGAAAAAGAAAGAAAATGAAGCGTTTCATCTCCAACTCATAGTTAGAAGCTGGCAGGTCCAGGCAGAGGAAGGATGAGTCAAATTTTTTTTTTAAGAAGATCTCCCAAATGAGAGAGGGCGTGCATGCTAATGTCAAAGACGCAGTGATAACTAGCCGCCTGGTTTCGCAGGGTGAGGGTTAAGCTGGGATTTGGATGGATGAGGGAATACATGTTTGAAATGTGAGCGAGAGAGAGCTGAGGTGCCTTTGCCAGAGTTGTATGAAGGGAATTATTCTATATGGTTTATCAGTCTGTCTGCATGGCGAAAAGAGACCAATATCACTGGCCTTTATTGGTTCTGTGTAATTTCTGACAGTCCAAGGTGAACATTCAGCTGGATGATCAAGGCCGCATTGACATTGCTGCATCACCTTCTTCATTTACAATTCATTAACATCAACTGGCATGTTGCCATGCATGCATGCAGTTTCCTTGAACTTCACATGCTAACCTTCGGCTTTGTCTATTGGCTTTCAAAACTCCGCAGAGAGTTGATCTCAGCTGCTCCACACTACATTTTTCTGCATTTTACCATCCAGTCGGAACAATGCAGTGAATGAGTTGGTGGTGTTCACCTATCTCATAGTCGTCCTTCCCTGTGGCTCTTGTTTGCAGATACTCAAACTGGAGCCCTCTGGTTTTCCTAGCACACACATTAGCTACACCGGGCTGTGCGGTCCTCGCCTCCCTCCTATTTCTGTGTTCCCATCTCCCCGTTATACTGTGTAGTTCTGCCATCCTCTCCTTCTCTCCCTTATCACCTACGGTGAAAATCTAGTGGACTAATCCCAGCGCCTGTGGGATTCTCTCCTCTATAATGATGTATATCTGAGGGATAGCATTATAGCAGAGTCCTATCAGTCCACAAACTCTTAATCCTATCAGTCTTTGGTGTCCAAACCCGACAGAAGCAGTGCTTTGGATGTTGCGCTCCCAGCCTGTAGCCAGAGAACATCAGGAATGATGCATGCTGTTTAGGGATCATGATCAAGATCATGATCATTTGTTGTGCTTCAGTTTCTTGAACTCTTGTAGGATACAGTATCTCCCTGAGAATTGTATTGCAGTGGTAAATACTGTAGCTGTGCTGCAGTACTGAAAAATTTGTGAAGTGTGTTAGCCACCAGTGATGCTGCCAGTCTCTCTGCCATTACAAAGATTTTTATTTGCACTGTTTTACTGTCTGTTCATGGTGAGAGGAATAAATGTCCAATGTCCTTAATATTTTTCATCCTCTTCAAAACACAAAACAGATTTCCATTTGGTGCATCAGTAATATAAGTAGGCTATAAGGTAGATTGGAGTATTTTTTCTTTATTAAACTAACTTCCCTTACCTGTGTTTATCTGTAAATGCAGCAATCTCTGCTGCATTCTCTCTCTGTACTCTGGTGAGGATCACTATGCCTTTTGGCACAGGCAAAAAGAATCATATATAGCCTGCCCTTTCTTGTTTTTATGAACTAAATTTTTTATGAGGGCTCTTAATATGACATAACTACCTCAAGACCTCTCCTGCGGCACTTCACAAATCTTGTGGATTTCACAAATACAACCCCAGAAATTTTATATTTTCTTGTCACTCATGTTAGTCTGCGTCTGTGACACACAGGCAGTATAATCCATTTTCTTGAGATTCTGAATTCATGGTTTTAAGTGCATGATGGAGTTTAGGAGGAAAATGACTTTTTTCGGGGGGTACATCTATTTAACTGTCAGTATGGGTGAATATTGTGCTCTTTCAGCCTTGTGAGGAAGGTACAGAGAGCCATACGGTCATAGAGCATTGCTCCATTTGCTCCTTGTCATTCCTGTAAAGTATGGAACCTTTCTCGGTTGGTCACTTTAAGGCTTTATCACTTCTATGTCAAGTCTTTAGATAATATCTTAATGTTGTGTCCACGCTAGTGCTCTTTGATTCTCTGCAGTTACTTTAAATTTCACATCACGCCCGCAGGAGATGTCACCACTTTAAGGCTGTCTGATACTTCATGACCTTGACACTTTCCCAATGTCCCCGCACAGTTCTAATGCTTCTCTCCGTCATTATCAGCTTTTGATTGCGTGACAGTATCAGGATAATTGACAAGTTTTGGTCTCCCAGGTTTGGAGGGCCTGCCTGTGCTGTAGGAACCATTGAGCTGTGAAACCAAGTGAGTGAATTACCTCAGGAAGCAGTGATAGCAAGCTTGGTGTGCAGAGGGGTGTTCGGTGAAGGTCAAACTGAAAATCATGCACTCGCTGAATTATCAAAGGTGTGTTGAGGACACTTGATACAGAAAGCATGTTTTGATTTACCTTTTACATTAAAAAATGATATATTATTTTGATTTATAAAAATGCTAATGTGTCACACTAAAAACGGCAGACCTTGACGGTTTTTCTAGTTACGGT
Organism: Monopterus albus; assembly: GCF_001952655.1. NCBI lineage: Eukaryota > Metazoa > Chordata > Actinopteri > Synbranchiformes > Synbranchidae > Monopterus > Monopterus albus. The sequence continues at coordinate 1,711,484 of NW_018127887.1, read as the reverse complement.
ACGATTAGTTGTGCACAACAGATGCCAATGGGTCTTATGAATGTGTCTCAGGACAATTTTCTTGGCTCGCAGATAACAAGAGACAAACGCTGAATAGGATGCAAAGTTTAACCAATCTGATGGAAGAAGGTGAGATTGAAATTGATTTGAGCTACAGATTATCAGATTGCAGGCCCCTCAGTAATTACTAGCATGAAACAATTGGGAGAGATGTGAATGAGATAGGACAGTGCACTTAATTCATCTTAATTTTAATCAGCTGATAAATCAAAATGCTTAATGTAATAATCAAATTAGTTTAATTCTGTTGCCTCTCATTGAAATATCAAAGTGAAGTAGATCAAAGTGCAGTTTGATGAAATGGAGATTTATTGTCTTTTCCATGACAGATTTAATAGGAAGGCTCCTTACAGTCCGGCAGCTTTAACATCTTCACAGGATTTTTCTTCTTTTGAACACCTTGACCTTGATCGCTCGCTTCAGTGGAATCACACACTGCAAGGCCATTTGAACAACAGTCATTCCCTTTCCTTTTATTAATGTGCTTTACAAGAGTTACTTCTGCAGGAGGCAACTTAGTTTCATGGTGGAACCCAGGAAGAGGAAGCTAGAACTACTGACAAAGGATCTCCTGCACCCCTTTTTGGTTCCTAATTGTCAGCATTGCTAAGCTGGTGTGTGAGTTGATGGGACAATGAAATTTAAACCTCTGTGATGGAAACCTGTCTTTCCTCCACCAACCCCCAAGGTTTGTTTATTTGTGTGCAGCAGGCACAGCTGCTCAGATGACCAGAAAAGGTCAGGTTTTTACAATTTAGGCTCATTTTAGCTGAAACAATTACCTTTCATCCTTTCATTTCATTTTAGCTCAAATAAAAGAGCTGCCCTTTCTCTGAGAAGGGAAATAAACAAATGATGTGTTTGTAAAGTCATCCAGATATCTTGTCATTTTTTTTTTTTTTGTTCTCGCTTCCTACTAACCAGATGGCAGTCAGATTTCAGACACAGAGTTCTGGAAGACAATCAAGGAACAAGATTGCTTTTTTAGAAAGGGGGATTGGTTTAACTAGATGTCAAATTAAAGGGCTTTTCACATACACACACACACACACACACACACACACACAGATGAGTACTTGTTCCCGTGGCCACGTGTGTGTGTTTCAGGTGTGCCCGTGTTTTTGGGGGTTGGCTCTTGCTGTGAGGCAGCGAGGTCATGTGCAGAAATCTTTCTCAGAGCACCCCCCGATGGAATACCGCACCGCTTTTAAGGTCAACTGCACAAACTCTGCCTCACAGGTTGATACAGGGACTCATGAATGTTTGATTGGTCTATTATCCCGGCCGGGCGGGGACATTCATCCACCGGTCCTGGAGTTCAAATATTCCTTTTAGTCTGACATTTCTCCTACACAGTTTGAAGCAAACCCCCAGTTTCACTCTCTTACCGTGCTGGCCTTCATCTGCAGTCCTGTCATCTCACCGTAGGGCAATTCTACAGAATGTGTTTTTAAGACCGGTGCAAGTGCACGCGCTATGGTTTCAGGTGGGTGGAACTGTGGAATTGATACTCAGTCATTCCGACACTCCTCTTCCTCCTCTGCAGGGTGGATAAGGATCTGGCCATCCATCTTTGTGTCTCACCCGTGTCAGCTTCAGGTAGCAAACGTGGGTAACTGGTAGTCGGAGACAACAAGAACAAAGCAGAAACATTACTTTAATCTCTCATGCTGTTAATTCCTACCTCTGCCATCATCCAGGAGGCAGAGCTTTGTGTATCGCAGCTTTCCCCTTATGAACAATCCATCACTGTTAGTGCTTTTCTCTGGAGTGTGGTTGCTCCTTTCTTTTTTCACCTGTTCTCTACTGTGCTTTGCTTTCAAAAGATGACGCTCGCGGAAAGGACTGCAATCCATTGTATTCCACAGTTGACTGTTCAGACATATTTTCAAATCTCGAGGAATCTTGCCACTCCTCGCACTGGAATAAAACGCACATGAGCAGTCATATTTTTATGAGGAAATGCTGCTTTGCATTTTTTATGTAGATCTCTTAATAGGCTTTCAACAGTACGTCCGGAATCCATAATTGACACCTGCTGTCGGGCTCTGGTGGTGATTACATAGGAAAAGGATTTGACCTGTAATGAACTGTGAAACTAATGACATCTGTGTGAAATTACTCAACTTGAAAGCAAACTGTTGTACATGAGGTCCCATCAAGCGTGATATTAAAATGTCCACTTTTACATCTTTCCGCTCAAGCTCTGTACAAGCCCGGGCTATTGGACCCAACGTTATGGAAACCTGAGGCTAATGACTCAAACAGACAGCCGTAGGCATTAGACAACTTCATTTATGAAATAGTCAACCTCCCGTGTAGCGATACATTCACATTACCCTGCCTCACTTGAGAGAAGCACTGCTGTCACAGTCTCTGAGCAATGCTGATGTCCTTTCCTACCTGCATTCATCTTACTCTCAGGAGGTAATGGTCTTCTCAGGTCATTTGCGCATTAGGGTCTCGATCAATCATATTACCTACCTGCAATCCTGTGGTCCTCTGCAGGAAACAAGGAAAACATACATGCTCTAAATCATTCAGTTGCACTTTTTCTTTTTTTTTTTTACCACAGCTCTCTGCTGGCCTCATGAATGTGCAGGATGTGTTTAAATGATCTGTGTGTACTTTGAAGGCTTGTGCCAATTGTATGGAAAAAACTTAAGGTTTGCTTCTAAATTATTGAATCATAGTCACCTCCTTGTGTGGCAGTATCACTTTGCGCCCTCATGGTCATAATGCCTGGTAGGTGGCACCGGGGGTGTCTGTGAATGTAAAACAAGTGAGACCATGCAGACAGCTTGACAGGCAGGTCCGACAGCCTGACAGAAGACGGGCGCACTAGTCCCTTTAATGGAGATAATTCAGTCCCATCCAACATATGTACACCCATCAGTCTGCTCACGCTGAATGCAGCCTGTTCAACATTTGTATGATGTTGGAAAAATTACGTGGTTGTGCTTAGCTGCCCCATCGGGTCAGCGTCGTGCATGATTTCCAAAGAGCTTCTTTTCTATGTATCTTGAGTATGAATTGTTTGAACGTGGGTTTAATGCTGTGTCTGCATTCAGTATTTAAGTCCATTTTGATAAGGAGAACAAAACACAAGTGGGTGTTACTGAGGCCCACAGACTAAAACAACCTCTCCTGGGTTTGGCATCCCACTGTTCCCTTCCCCTTTTGCTTTTACTCAGTGTGATTCTACTCCTCATATGTTTCACAAGCTGTTTGGTTAACAGAGGTCACAGTGGATATGTAGCACGCTTGGTCACGACGTGAAAGCATTAGCCGGTGCCAGCAGGTGTGTAATTATATATGAAACAGGGCTTGAAAAGAGGAACATCATAACGGCATGTAGAAAGTAGGCCAGGATGCAGAGACTTCACAAAAGTCCTATTTATTCTTCACCCACTTCAAATGTGTGACTTTATATTTGAAGTTGTGAAATAATCCAAGCGCACTGTAACTATTTAAAGACCATTTAAAAAACCATTAAACACAATAACTTAGCATGATAAACATGTCACTTCTTTAAAAGTTTATTTTTTCTTGATTTTCTGTTTCAGATACGGCGACATGGTGCCAAAAACAATCGTGGGTAAGGTGTTCGGGTCTATATGTTCTCTGAGTGGGGTGCTGGTCATCGCCTTGCCCGTCCCTGTCATAGTGTCAAACTTCGGCCGTATCTACCACCAAAGCCAGCGTGCAGAGAAACGACGGGCCCAGAGGGTACTGACTGCCCCCCCCCCCCCCCCCCCCCCCCCCCCCCCCTCTCCCTCTCCTCCACCTTTATTTGGCATCTACAGTATCTCCCTCTTTCCTCTGCCCCTGCCTTATCCAAACGCACCAGAATGACAGGGCAAACGCTGTCTTCCAGAATATTAATCTTTTACTGTGCTTCTGTGTATGTGTGTATTGGGTGGACTAAACTTGCTTGAGTACATTTCAGTGAGAGAAAGAAATAAGAGAGGGAATGACAATGACTGAACAAATGATCCTCAGAGTATTGTGTCAGCAGCTTTTCAATAGCAATATGTGCATTTCTTTCTAAAAGTGTTTGCAAAGGCAGGATTTTATAATTGTATATTTAAGTGTAGCCTCTCCCCACTAAATATTGTGGCTGCCAGAGGGGGACAGAGCCTATTAGTGTGACAGACAACCTGTCAGTGTCTAAAACAGAGGTCTGTTTGTTCAAACAGAAAACTCGGCTTGCTAGAATCCGTGCTACGAAGATTCGAAGCACTAATGCCTATATGCGCTACAAACAAAATGGGCTCCTGTTCGACTCACTGGAGGAGGTAACGGGGCCAAGCAGCGGCATGGGTGCACACTAACTGGGGCCTCGCTTGCATGCCGCTCTGCTCGGGGTCCATGCCACCACACCTGGGCGGGGGGAGGGGGCAATGACTTGTCATGCTGTAACGTGGCCTGTTGTCATTCCAGTGCTTCAATGTGATCGTCTTCTCTCCTACATCACACCTCTCAGCCGCAGCATTGACATGCGTTGTCCACACTCTCTGTCCATACAGCAGGAGAGCCAGGCAGGCACACCTGCCTTCTGGTGGAGCACAACCATTACAGTCACACCGACTCATGACCAAGTTGTGCATGTCTGTCCAACAGGGTTTGGAGGGGAAGGAGGGGACCAGAGGCTTACTGGACAGTGGGTTGCCTAAGGGGGTCTGCTCAGCCCGCATCTCCTCTAAACTCTGTTTTCGAACTGCTGTGTGCCCTGGGTGTTATTTCTAGAGCATCCAGGTTGTAGTGCAGACTAACACAACATACTTTCCATCTCAGTGCCGTGCAGAGCTTCATCAAAGTGTGTAGTGCTGTTGTGGTGCAGAATCTGTGCTGTGTTTGGTCTGTTCGATCTGTGACTAGGTGTGCCACTGCTCTTGCACTGAGATCAGTTCAGTTCTAATTTGAATTTTCCGGTCCCATGCACCAAATCATTGAAAGAATGGCAAAACCAACTGTATCATTGAAACATGTTGTCTCTCTGTGCATCTCTAAAACATCCCATTTCACCAGGTTCTCAGTAGACTGGCTGCCGTGCTACAGATCAGATTCTCAGCCCTCAATGCTTTGCCTACATCATGAGCTAGTATCTGTTGCTTGAGACTGTTTCTGTGCAGTCTCAACCTTCTCATCTCCATTGTCTTTTTTACTTTGTCTTTTTCAAGGCCTCTAAGGAGTCAGGACAAGCCCTGGTGAGAAAGGCCCTCAGCCCTCCTTTTGAGAGCCAGCATCATCACTTGCTGCACTGCCTGGAGAAAATCACGGTAAAATCCTGTTTTTCTAAAAAGCCGTGTCCACTGAGAAAACACAAACATATAGGCATCTTTCATTTTACTATCTTGGTAACAGACTTTACACAGTTTAAAATAGCTGTGTAAAAAAAAAAAAAAATTTATTTTCCTTTTATGTAGAATTGCATCATTCCTGCAGTCTGTGCTGTATCATCAGTGGTGCCAGCCTGTTATAGTGTGTTGCAAATAGAAACAACGTGGGTTTTTTTTCCATCCAGTCACAAACTGTAGAATCTATTTTGTACGCAGCATGATTTAAAAATAGCGCTAAATGGGGCTGGGAAATGTTGAATTCCCTTGCCAGCAACATGCTAAAGATAACAGCCAGTAACATTATTGCTTCTAAAGGACTAGCATACTTTATTGTACACTGTCTATGATTTATAGATGTTAGAGCCGTTTTAATGTGCGGTTGTGACATGAGTTTTACACTTGCAGCTCTAAACCTTACACAGAGACATGGACAGTTAGTAAATCAGTGTTTACTGCTTGTGCTCATTGAAGGTTTCATGCTATTCAGAATGCAGTGCACATGTTTACATCAGGGCTCACAGAGCTGAGGTGTCACACAGAAGGTGTAAGAAAGAGGCATGAGTCAGAATGCTCAGATTCTGTGTGGTGTCACTCTGCCACCTGCTGGCGGAGCGTGAAACATACTTGCAGCCTGACCTTCAAGTCATGCTCATTTGTCACAGTGATAACAGTTGTGAATGTTTTCACAGATGGCACTTAACACGGACATCTGGCCCAATATATTTCTGTTCCCTTGTTGATTCATTTTCCAATTATCGAACAATTTTGCTGGGGATTCTGTTCAGTCTGTTTAGCCTTTACTGTGAAGTATCTTTACTCATTATTTTGCAGAGCTAATCATTGATGTAATAATTGATTCATGAGCAACATTAAATCCAAATTTCCACCTTCTTCCTCTGCAGAATCATGAGTTTGTGGATGAACAGACGTTTCAGGCCAACTGCATAGAGATCTCTGTGACGAATAAGTCGGGCTCCCGAGCCTCTTCCCTGTCCTCATCACCGCACGGACTCAGCTCATGCTGCTCTCGACGCCACAGGAAGAAGAGCAGCTTCAGCCTGCCCAGCACAAACAACCAGGAGCTCAGCACCATACAGATAAGAGAGAGGCCTGTGACCAACAGGTAGGCTGTCTATTTTTGTCTTTGGTCTCTATATTGCTGTGTCTCTCGACACGCATACACACGCGTCCCAACAGCTGAATCTGTATCACTGTCCAGTGAAACATGTTTCTTCAGATTAGTTTATCAGTCAAACTCTTGGCTCTAAAAGAAATAAAGCTGAATGACCTACATAGAAATGCATGAAGTTCAGAACATTTAAGAGTTTAAAAGGCTATTTTCCTTATTTAATGTTATATGGTTTTTGTTTTTATATATGTTTGACATCATACTTGTGCAGTGCTTTTTCAAATTAGTCATGATTGTCCTAAGGAGCCACTTCACCCAAGTTATGGAAAATCATATTGCTATTCACTTGCCTCTAACTCTACTAGTACCCATCTACAGGCAGTTTGATTTTATTTGCCCTGGTTTGACGACATCTGTCTTTGACATTTCTGCTTCCAGCCTGATACTATGAAAGTGAATGGAAGGTGCCTCCAGGGTGTTCACGTAACTCTGGATATTCCCCAGAATATTTTTCAGTAAAGTGACTTTTTACCAGAAAAAAACCTCTCTCTGAAGACTGTTCTGTGGACTGCACAGAACAACTGTGACAGTGTGTCTGGAAAGATGGTTTTGGATGTTAGAAGCGGCACAAATGAACAACTCCATTATATGCATAACTTAGCACAATTATCAGAGCTGAACATCTCAAAGCACAGGCCGGTAAAACTTGAACGATTTGCATTTCTTGATACCACAAGGGCAAGTGAGAAAATTTTAATATATTGGGTGTGAAAAAAAATCATCCATTAGTGAGAAGTGCAAATTCTTTTTGTTGAGTTTGCCTGCCGTTACATGTGATAATAATAATTTGTGTGTGTGTGGTACTTGATTTTGTATGCAACAAGGCATACTTTGAGAAATGTAATGTTTTCTTGTGCAATCAAAAAAATAAACCCAGTA
>NW_018127887.1:1701477-1703970 GCF_001952655.1 Monopterus albus | reverse complement strand
TATATATATTTTTTTTAAACAGGTTTTTATACTGGGAGGATTACATACAGTATCAAAGAGAGTTGTGTGTGTAGTCTGGATCTTTGGCTTCATACACAGTCTTCCTATACAGTTTACAGTATTCTCTACAGATTCTGACAAAAGCTGCTGTAGTCCACACTTAAAACTGAGATATTCTAGCCAGTGAACCTTCTATGTATTTACTCTCTAGGAGGAAGGTGGAGTTTAAGAATGTCTTGAAGGACAGTTTTGTGTAATATGCTCACAAGGTCACACCTCTCATGGTCTTTTATTCTGTGCTTCCTTTCATAGCCGCTCCAGCCTGAATGCCAAACTCGATGAGACTGTGCCCTTGAAATGTGACAAACCGTACATCACCCCCTCCATGGTCAGCCTGTCTGCCCCGGTGGTGACCTCATCAGATGGGGACGGCTCCACCACCACTTCTGCATACTTTCAAAGCAACATTGTCCGAGTGTCTGCCTTGTAGATGTCATGCCTATCCACTCAGCTAACTGGTCTCAAGAAGCACAAGATGCTGCGGAGAGGGACCACCGAGCATCAACCTGCCATAATCTAGAGGGATTATAAGATTAACAGAGGTCGGGGTTTTTTTAAGTAGTGATCTCATCTGATGTCAAACTCTGCATGGTATTAGAATACAGACAATTGCCTTGGAATAAAAGCAACCAGCAAGATCTTGCTCCATTAAGCACAGAAGAGCGAGGATGCATTGAGATTGCGTGGTTATTGTTGTTGCCTAAAAATACTAAGGAAAAAAAACTTTATTTTTGAATATGTAATGTGGTTGTATTTGTTGTCTTCTGATTCAAAGGAGGAAAGGCAGTTGTTTAAAGGTCATTCTTGATGGCCTCTGATGACAAAGCACACATATTCATTAACCCTAGGGTCATCCTGTGAATATTAAATCGGTCTACATTAGAAACAATCAGTCTGCTCACCACCCTGTTAAATAGATTGTTTTGAAACCCCTCAATTAACTGGTTTCTAATAGTCCCCTCACTGTTGTAAATTCAGAAAACACCACAGAAATGAATAACTGTTGTGAATATTCATTAAGTGACTCATTAACTGGTTGATGTCATCGCTTGATGAGTAAAATATACTAAACATCCTGACATGTTTGTGAAATGTGCAAGTGAAAGTCAAAATGGCAAAATCTGTGTTAGCTTACATATTTGACATTCTGATAAGGATCTATGTGAAAGCCACAGTCATTAATTAAAACTGATACTGAGAAACATACAGGGTACATATTAATTATGTTATAAGGTAGAATTATAAGTGAATGTTCTTACTAACCCTAATATGTACACAGACCTGGAAAACCATATGAAAAAGTGCTGAACATCAACTTCGCTGAGCTCCTCTTAAATTCTAATCTTCAAAAGCAACACTTGGTCGATTTCACTGTGTTAAAGGGCCATTTTGTATGTTTCATATTGTAAATATCTCGGTTAGAGCATTAGTTGGCTCCTCTTATTTCTAGATTTAGTTGACAGTTGTTGGCATACTATTTCTGTCTGTTAACTGGTTGAATTAAGGACTTGCATGCTGTCATTGCAGAATTCTGTTTTATTAAAGTTTGTCTCTGCTTCTTGTTGGAGCTTTGTCAGTAACAATGAGACTGATGGAAGGAAACAGCAAGGCTGGTATGATGTATATTCTGCAACACTTTGCTTTTAATGAAATCTTGTCATGGGTACGTATGTAATGGGTAAGAAAATGGGACAAATTATCTCACATTGTGCATTTGGTGCAGTAGCTAGAATAAATACTTAGCTCTACTGAAACATCCATTACTTGGCCTGTCTTTGTTTTTTTTTGCTAGCTGGATTTCATGTTTGCCAGATTACTCAGCATCACTAATAACAGGGATGAGATAATAATGAGGTGCTGCTGGAGGACATGTGAGGACATGACTGGCCCAGTGGTGGGTCCTGGCTGCAGGGTCTCTGGAGACAATGATTATCTGACAGAGAGCTCAGCAGCGTCCCCCTGCTGAGCTGATTGTGTTGGTCTAGGTTGCTTCTTACCCTGCATAAAATCTAAGATAACGCAGCAGCATGTAGGCCTCTTATAGACCAAATTCACACTTCCACGTCTGGGTGAAGTATTTAATAATAGAACATTTTTAAACAATGGATAGGCAATTTAATATTAGTGAATATTGAATGTGGCCATTTGTCCAGTGGCTCTCAACGGTAGCAGTAGAAATATTACCTTTTCTGACTGAATATGGATTTAGCATTATTTTTTAGCCTGTAAAACTCTGTCCGAAACTGAGGGTTCACTGCAGCATAGATTATGGGGTCACTCAGTGATGTGATACAGGCAACAGAGACTGACAGGATCTTCATATCATGAATGATCTTTATCTGGAAAAATAACAGAGATTTCACAGTGTTAGAGATCATTAGATGTCAACCTATAGAGAAGCCCCACACATACAGTACTACCTTAACATGCAGA
>NW_018127887.1:1694009-1701376 GCF_001952655.1 Monopterus albus | reverse complement strand
TATATATATATAAAATCTATTTTGACCCTCCCTGCTCTTGAGTGTACTAGCTAATAGCATGCCAACTCCTCCTCCTCAAATTTACCTCAACCTTTTGAGACCTTAAAGTGAGACCATAGGCCAGAAACTGTTGTCAGTAAAAGTTGAATTCTTGCTTCTACACTTACCTGTGTATTATTAATTTTGTAAACAACAAAGTTCAACAGGATGGTTGTGATCAGTGGAAGCCAGAATAAGAGGAAGGTGATAATTATGTAGCCGGCACGCTTTGCCATTTTACTTTCCTTCTTCTTTTTCACTCTCTCTTTACTTGCTTTTGAAGGCATCATGCAAACAGCACCTTCTGCTTCCACATTTACTTTTATACTGCTTGAGACTAGAGGGAGGGGAGGCCCTTGATCTACTGTAGTAACAGCCAGTGTTTCTCCATTGCTGTTCTTAGATTGCTTTGCTTCCATCAGTGAAACTGAAGTGCAATCAGGATTTTCCACCTGTCCAGGAGATGCAGCACAGCGGCCAGCTTGTTTCATCTCAGAGGGTACTTTGTCAGGTTTAACTGCGTCTTTGGGCTGCATTTCTGTGTCAAAACTGATCGACACCTTCTGTGGCTTTGTGGTTGCAGTAGCAACATCATCTCTATTTGATGGTTTTGTTTCCACTTTAGTAACACAAGGGTTGCACTGCTCTGTTTTTAGAGGCTTCTCCTCATCCTGCACTACAGAAGGGCAAGGCTGTTCTGTTTCCAAGTCTGTTATCTCCGCTTTACTTTCAAACCTGTTCCTATTTACTGAACTGATGGAGACGCATTGTGAACTGTTTGCTGAGGTCAGGAGAACACCTGAAGAATCTTTCTTGGATGAACATGCTTCAGCTTGTGTCACCAGCTCCACCCAAACAACAATTTTGCTCACAGTCTGGTTCTGCTCTGATCCTCTATGTCCATTTTTCACAGCTGTGATTTCTTCTTTCTTCTGTTGGGTTTCTGTTTCACCTTTTTTTGAAAGTGGAAAAGTACCTTTGTCAAATATTTTGCGATTGTGTTGTCTTACAATGATAAATATGCGAGCATAGAATCCAATGATGACACTAAAGCAAGCTGCCCAGAGTGGGAGCAGCATGTAAAGTCCAAAGGTGTCGTAGGAGGATAATGTTTCTTTCTGTGCTCCTTTGCATCGCACATTCACAGGCGAGTCCTTCAGAAATATAAGACAAAAAACAGCCACCAGAATAGCCAAAGTCCAAGTGAGAGGGATTAGCACCATAATCCGTTTTCTTCGTTGACTAGTTTTGAAGGGTTGTGCAATGGCCTGGTATCGCTCTGCACTTATGCATGCCAGTGTTAACAGCTGGATACAGCAACTGAAAGAGAACGAGGCCACTTGTGTGTCACAGATCAATTTGTCCACATGTCCTCTTAGATATACAGTCATAACGATGGTTAAGAGAACAGGGCAGTCAATTACACATCTCAGAATGTCTACAATTGCAAGATTCACCACTAATGCATTATTGGAAGTTTGCAGTGATTTTTGGTGATAAACTGCCAGTAACACAAAAACATTTGCTGCAATCCCTACAACCGAAGTACACAACAGGATCAAACCATTTGATACTACAAAGGCGATGTCGGTGTAATCCTCCCAGATGGTGATGTTCTCTGAGTCCAGTGCAGGTGTAGGCTCATCTGTCATATCCAAATTCAAAGAGTCAACATGCTTAGTCCTGTGTCTTCATTTTCTCTAAGACAACCAATCATACATTCAGCCTGCTTCTCTTTTCTGCAAGTGATTCTCCACTGAATGAATAATATAAATGTGTGAACTTGTAGCTTGGACAAGTTACGCCAAAGCATCCGCCCTTTTCATTATCACTCCCCAGCACTAGCAGGTCACCTGGGAGTCCTAACTGTTCACATTCATTAAAAACTGTGCTGTGAATTCACAGAAGAGACAAGCGGGCAAAGAGGATGCTTGTTAACTGAAAAGTGGTTATGTCACTGTTGTCTCAATCTAACTTAAGGCTCAGAATTGAAGTGCAATAATGATAATAATGGCCTATGTATGTTTGTGTGAACTGTACTGTACATCTGTGCATTTCATTTCATATAGTAACCCACAAAGGTTAAAAGCCTTGCACTAAGCATGCCAGATGGATGACTTAAGAGTTTTTGAATTGGCTAAGGAAAAGAGGGTGCCATGCTTCAGGATTATAGTTACTATGTAATCCTGTTTGGAGGTCAACTGTGAAATGCTTTTTGCTTCAACTCTACAAGTTCATGCACTATGCCACATCTGGGATTAGATCAACACAATGCATCTTCCTCCTGACCATCCTACATATTAGACTAATTAAATGTCTCTCAACATCATATACTGTAGATAAAATCTGGAAGTTCTGGGTAAGAAATGACTGCAAAGGACACCATACACTGAGACGACATATTATGTGATAAAATAGAAATGACATAACCAAGGAGTAGCTGCAAATAAATTAAACTTTATTTAGAATCCAGTTTCCATTTACATCATGTGCCAAATAGATGAGAAGAAAAAAAAACTAAAACTAACCTATTTTTGCCAACACACCAAACTCTCATATTTAACATAGGCAATATCTATCTGTACAAAGGAACTATTCAAAAACAATGAGAGTATGCAAAACTAGCCTAGCGATCATATATGTGTGTATAATGTAAAGGACACACCAAACATATTTCTTTCTGTCTATGCAAATAAAAAATATAAAATAATACAAATACAGAATTGCCAGACCATACAGCAGGCTGACCAAAAAATGTCTTTTACTTGCTGGCTAACACTGTTAGAACATGCACATAGTGAAGCAGACTTGCTTTTCGAGTGCACCCAGATTTCTCATGCTTTTCTAATGTGATTTTGTGGATTTGCTGAACAGATTTTAGCACATTATGTTGCATTTGCTGTTTCCCTGCAACTAGAAAATAATTGTGCCAAGTAAATCCTATATCCACACAGGTGCTTAGAGTGAAATTATGGCCATATACACTGCAGCAATCTGTTTTGTGCAGACGTCTGGAGAGTGTGTCTTGGCAAAAAACAGGAGGTATTGCATAATATGCAATAAATACAATTATTTGGCCTAGCTGCCTGTGTTAATTGGACGATGGAGCTGACTACTGTTGGCTTTAATTTTATTTATTTAGATAGGAAGAGGTGCCCTGTTGTAGATCTTACATAAAATCAGAGCACGTGTTCCCTTAAAAGACCTTGAAGTAGACTGTAAAACGGCAGCATGGGCTGCAGTCTGGCTGTTTGACTTTTGTTTTGTTTTTTTTAATCCACACAACTCATGTACTTGCAAAGCAGAAATCTGAGATTCTGAACTTTTCAACAAGCTATTGGACATGCTAACTGGCCCATCCGAAGGGACTTACATGGTCATGCATCACTGTGCGTCAAGGTGCCTCTTCCTCATCAGCAATATTACACACATACAGTAGAAACCCTGTTTTATTAGTTTATTTTTAATTACTATTCAGAGCTCTAAGCCATAAAACTAGCTTTAACCCTCTCTGTCACTCTCTGGAGTTAGGGATACGGGGCCATGAGGCATTTAACGCTACAATGCTATATGTTTTTTGTAAGTTATTTTGTACAGTTTTATGTACAGCTTTTAGCTATCACACATTTCTCAAAAGGTCTTCTACATTTGTAGTTAAATGTATATATTTAATTTGTAGTTAATAGTCTATACTGTTATGCACAAGGAGGGAAATCATAAAATATTTGATAAGATGATATTTGCAACTAATTTCAAATCACAGAATTAAAAAGGTCTTACTGAATACTCTTATTGTTCTAAAAGAAGTGGATTGACAGTAACTACAGGAGAATACTTGTAATAAAATGGCAGACTTTATAAAGAGCTTGAACCAAATTAAAAGTGAACAAAATAAGCAGTTTTCAGTGATGTTGTTTTCGTTTTCTTTATTTCATATTTTAAGGTTTCCCCATTAGTTTGTGAATGTCAGCTACAGGTCTCTGAGCCAATCCTGTTGTAACCTGGCTACAGTGATGACCTCTCTGAAAGACACGAGCCTGTTGGATGTGCAGGTCTGTGTCCTTGATGAATCATTAATAAACACTGACAGCTTCTTAAGTCACAGAGGCAACACCTTGCTGTGCGTGTTGATGGCCCTGCTTAAGGGGCTCATGTGGATGCTGGTACCAGTGGGCCTGTGGGGAATGTAGTGGCCACATGACAGTACCTCTAGAGCGGTATCACAAAACCGTTGACCATAAATGTACATCAATACGCTGTCAGAGAATATATTAACATTATGTTCAGACACCAGGATGTTCAAATATGTATTTTACTTGTGCCTTTTTTCTTTTTTCTCCAACTCAGCCTTTGTATCTCAGTTTCACAGCCTATGCACTTTAGCTGCTTACCTGCTTGTTGGAAATAAAGTAGATGATAGGGTTGTTGGTTGGTTGTTCTTGGCAAAGTACATCGGCACAGTGGCAATCAGCGGAGGGATGTTGAGTTCTGGATCCACAACTACTACTACTGACAATGCAGTGTAGGGCAGCCAGCAAACAAAAAATGCTATAATCATGGCCAGGACCATACTATACATACATGATCATTCTCCTTTTGGCTAGAACGCCCACCCTGAAGCTCTACACTCTTGTTCAGCTGTGAGTAAAAGACAAATGTGACCTCCATTAAAAGCTTTTAACTTGTTTTAATGTGTAGGTGGTAAATTGCAAACATATAAGGATGGAGATTATAAATTTAAAATATTGCTGTAATGGAACTAACCTTATTAATGGATGTGAGCACTCTGGAGAAGCAGTAGATGATGGCTGCAACTGGGAAAATAAAGCACAGGAGTGTGTAGAGGATGAGATGGCTGAAGTTACTCCATGTTCTTTGCTCCCAGTCCAGAGAGCAGGACGTTTGGACTCCCTCTGGTCCATAGGAGCTCTAGCCATATAATGGAGTTACAGCCCAAAACAAGCAGAAGACCCAGACAAACAGTAGGCCCATGATGCTCCTCTGCATACTCAACTTTAAACCAGCTTTTGGCTTGCACACCATGTTGTAGCGCTCATAAGCAAGCAGAGTCAAAGTCCAGAGAGACACTAGTCCTAGGAAAGAACAAACACATTTAACAGTAATCTCTTAATTCAAGATCCACTTATTGTCTTTTTTAGGAAGGTTTTAACTCCATGTTTTTTTCCTGTGACAAAGGAGAAGATTACATCTGGCAATGAAGAGTATAAAATGCAAGTGAAAATTTTTTTTAAAGCTAGAAAATGGACCTTGACTTAGTAATGTTTTTCCCAAGGCTGAACTTTAATGCTTGAATAAATAATAAATGTTTAATAAATATTTTAAGAAAAAAAGAATGTACAGGACCTAATATAAGTAGAACATTTTTCAAAAAAGCACAGAGGGCCAACAACATAAACAGTAAAACTATCAACCAAAGGAACAATGTCTAACAATGGACAGTTTATCTTTTAGTTATGTTTTGTTTCACAATAACACAGAAAAGAACATTGGTCTCCAAAGTCCCTATTAAACAAACTATTGTCTTATAGCTCCACTTACCAAAATAATTGACTGCAAATCCTTGAAATGCACAGGCACTGTGGCCAATAAGGAGCCATGGTAGTTGGTGATGGTGACAACCAGGGAGCCGCACAGGTCTATCATGAGACACAGCGAGGCCGAGGATAAAAATGTTCATCGGCTGGCGGAGAGATGGATGCCTAACTATTACGGTTATGATGAGACAGTTGTTAAAAACTGATAACCCTGTGTTGATGAACATGAGGAAAGAAAGAATACTGTAGCCCACCTCAGGGAAGGTGGTGGGCGCCGCTGTTGCCACCTCTGCGTGGATGGATAACGGATGAGAACTGGTGCACCACAGTGTGCTGTTGCTGTCCATGATGTTTAAATGAAATGGCTGTAAAGCCAGAGACTGAACCCAAAGACACTTTCCTCAGCTCAGTACCCAGCGTTGTTGAACTTATCATTTCTGATCCCTGTTGAACCACACAGCTTTTATTTTCCAAGCTGCAATATGGGAAATTGGTCTGTAACAAGATTTGGAAGGATTAATCCCAATAAACCCACTGCTGTAATGGTAATTGGAAAGTCAAGGGATATTAAGAAGCAGTAGTTCTCAAAATTATTAAATATTTTTGTTTACTGCCAATAGCAAAGTCATAATAAACACACCCCAGCTAATAAACCTTGTTACAGTAGGCTACATTTATCCCATCACATCAAATTGGTTAAAGGAATGATAAGCAGTGATCATTAAGTCATTTCCATTTTAATAAATAGTCAAAAATATACTTCAGCAACACAACTGCAGAAACAAATAAACCAATAGGTCTAAGTTGTGGCCACTGTTATTTAAGAACTTCCTTTTTCAAATTCTTTAAAACATTAAGATTCCAACTTCTGTCTGAAACAAATGCTTCTCAAGAGTTCATCCCAACTCTATAAAAACATCTGACAATGCAGTGACAATAAAGGTATTCTGATTCTGATTTGACACTTTGCAGAAAATGTGAGAAACTCCCTGAACTCGATGCCTTCGCAGATCAAATAGCAGCTCATGATAAATATAGCAACAAGGCTATTTTTTTCCTGGCAAATTACTCATCTGCTAAAATAAGACGTACAGGCTGTGTTGTGTGCAAAGTGTAAGAACAAAGATCTCAGAGCATCAATGTGTAATGCATATTACAATGTGCAATTCCAAAAACATGTAAAAATCCTGATTACATCATATTAGGCTTTGACAAAAATACATACATTGTGTAATGTGAACAAAAGCTTAAGGCAACAGTTTGTAATGTAAATTTCACATCTGAATATTTCACCAGCAGCTCTTACAGTTTTACAGATGCAAAGGATACAAAAGGCAAAGATCAACTTTACAAAGGGTGTACAATTCGTACTAGAGAATCACCATGGTGAGACGTGGTGTGACTGCCCCCTGTTGACCAAACAGTGCAAATGCATAATTCTGTATAATCTCACACTACAGCTCTCTCATAGATGCATACACACACACACAAAACAGGCAAACCTTCAACAATCAGGGTCTTCAGTGTTCCAGATTTATGTGATATACAAAGATAAAAGATATCCATGTTTAAAATGAAAATGTCAAATAGCTCATTCTGTCATTGTTATGTGACTTAACAAGCAACATATCCAATGTTCCTGGCTGAATTCTTTTAAGGGTAAACATAACTAAATATTTTAAGCCTAAATAAATAGCAACACTTAACCTGATTGTTACCAAATATCCATAATGTGGCATGCATTTTCTCTCTCTAATCAGACTCTACTTTGGT
>NW_018127887.1:1692329-1693986 GCF_001952655.1 Monopterus albus | reverse complement strand
AGGAATGTGTTCAGGCCAGAAGGGGGACTCGTGCTGCAGAGGAGTACGACGAGGGAAAAAGGTGTGCTGGAGGCCATAGTTGAGCAGGCAGCTGATGGAGGCCATGTAGATGTCAGCAAAACGTGACAGTCGACGTGAGAAGTAAGTGGGGTTGTGGTACGTCCGGAAGAGACTCCCGAACTGGGCGTTGAAGATGTCCTTTGTTTGTGGCCTGCCATAAAACACATACATACCATCAAGATATGGTTAGATCAGTTGCACATGATCTCAGTGAAGTATCAGAACTGCCCTTGATTGTCAAAAGACTCATCTTCATTACCTCATAGCTTCCCTTTCTCTGATCCACTCCTCGACAACAGCTTGAGATGCTGGATCCCTCAGTACCTGTTTGTGAGTAGTGCATTGAAGCCAAGCACAAAAATATGAGCATATAGAGGCAAAGGATACAGAAGAAAAGCTGCATGGAAGGCTGGCACAAATGTTTATGTTACGTTTCCAAACCTGCATCTGTTCGATAAGTCCAGTCAGCGCCTGTGACCAGGTCATCATGTGCACATACTGCTCTGTGTTCATGATCTTAATCTCCTTCCTAAGCTCAGGGATGATTGCACCTGTCCTCCAGCCATGTTTCAGAGTCAGATCCTGCAAAACAAAGGACCAGGAGACCGGTCTTGAACACAAGCTGCTATATACAGCATGAATTGCCAGTAATATAGGAATGTACTTATTTATATAAGTACATTTATATTTCCTGGTTTTCTGCATAAAGTGGTCCTGTGTGTGATGTGATCTTCACCAAAATCAAATATCAACAAACAGTATTTCTAAACTGATAAAACACAGTCATGATCTTGTCATGACTGTTTGTGTCTTTATTTAACACCTGCCATATAACTCCTCAGTAACACAGAGATGCTTCTAATCTGTGTCCACTTGCAGTAATGATCTCATCCTACAGATATGCAGGCTGACTCTACGCCGTGGCTGGTGTAAACCACACACACCACGTTCTGTCTCCCTAAATAATCAAGATGACATGTTTGACAGCTGGCTGCCTGCCATCAACAAGGCACTGTGCCAAAGATGTAAACTCTGTCTTTCATTATCACCATTTACAGCTGATCAGACATGCATTCAAACAATCAAGTTATCATCATTCATTGTGACGCGGTAAAAAAAAGGATCTTAGTTTGTTTAGTGTAGACGATGGACAGCTGTTGTCAAGTTGCTAGGTTACAGGTAAAAATGGTGAACTGGGTGTAGTGTTACTACTGTAGGTTGTATATCAGGGAAAACAGACTCATTAAGATGTCAGCCAAACTCAATGCACAGCTACAAAAACTTTTAATGCATGAGGAATAACACTCTCATTCCTATACAAGTATTATTATCAAATTCCCAGCATTCGTTCGGTATTTTTGCACTAAGATAAGCCCTTTGAGTTTAAGAGAAACACACTTATCTTAAATAACACTTTCAATGGAGAGCGTCCCTCTTTGTTCTTATTTTTGTAATCTTTTGTACTACGGTGTTTTGTGCATTTATAGGTCTTTTGTTGTAAATATGCCTGGTTGTTGCTTACTGCCAAGTCACTGTAGATGTGATCACCAAAATAGAGCACTTTGGATCCTCTCCACCCAGTGAGTCTCAGGAACTC
>NW_018127887.1:1690764-1692286 GCF_001952655.1 Monopterus albus | reverse complement strand
AGAAGGTGTATCCAGGAGTAATATGTCAGAAATTTTAATCAGGCATGTCATGGCAATTTTCCTGGCACAATACCTGTTTGTAGATCTGCCCCTTTTCTAACCTGTGAATCCTGTCCCACAGCAGCACACCTTTGTCTGTCACTCGCCTGAAAGGTCTAGGTAAAAATACACAAAGACCAAGCTTATCCACTTATGATATTAAAGGATAATACCGGTTACTTTCTATATTAATAGTATTTTAGCCACTCAGTATGCAGAGACTAAAACTGACAATGAATTGCCTCTGCTCACAGTTAAAATCCATCATTGTGTCCATTCTGGAGCAGTTTACTCGTCTGTGCCGTTGTTGTTCAAAAACGATTAAAAACATATCAGTCAAACCCAGCGCTGCGCTGGGTGACGTTTCTTCATTAGCAAGCCCCAGACCCATGTATGAGGAGCTAATGGAATGTAAACAAAGTAGAGACCTTGCACAAAATCACGCACATGTGCAGCTGACTCTGACTCGTGCTAACTTCAGGAAATTATGTCTTCACTGAGCCTTTGGGGTGGCATAGTTGGGCCTGGGGTTTTATAATGAAAAACGTGTCACCCAGTGCAGCGGCATGTTTCCCTGATGTGTTTTTGAACAACGGAGACCTACCACACAGATGAACAAGCTAATCCAGGACTGACAGCTGCAATTCATTGGCTGTTTTACTCTGTATGGAGATTCCTGAAAACACTATTAATATAGAAAATGACCGACCTTATCCTTTAACTGTTCCAAAACACACATACACTTATGTCAGGGTATATACAGCAATCCTTAAGTTAAATTTAATACCTTTTAATACCTTTTTTTACTACCTTCGGATTTTTTTTAAAACCATCACGACACTGAGTTTCAAGTGTTAATCAGCGACCTTATTAATGTTGAAGCAGATTTTGACATATATAACACTATACACAACAGAATAGATTTAGAGACTCACTGATGTTGACCACATATTGCACACATTTATTTCACTTCATGAATAAAAATAAAACAAACTACAAAAAATGTGCAATGAAGAGAACAGTTCCAGCACACTGGCTGGCATTCGCTGCTACAAACTGGCATCTGCTATATGAACTATAAACTGGTGAATTATTTGATTTTAACATAAACCTGTACTATAGGCCTAATATGAACTCATGAGCAAAAGAATTTTATGGCAAGTGTCTTAATTGCATGGCCTTTTCTTCAATAGTTTTGTCCATTTTATCCAGTTCCTCTTTTTTCTCTTTCTATCTCCTTCTGAGTGTGTTGGATTTAGTGATAAGCTGGGCCATTTTTGACCCAGCCTTCCCCTCTGCCTCCTCGGCCAACTTGTTGGCATCATTTTCAAGGATGGCACAGACATCGTCCAGGACTCTGTGTTGCTGTCTGAGCTCCACTAGTTCTTCCTCTGCGGCCTTCCTCTTCAGTGTCTGAGCAGCACTCTCCCTCTTTTTGCGTTCTTGCTCAAGGTATAGCCTGTACTGGGACCTTGCTGAGGCC
>NW_018127887.1:1668496-1686822 GCF_001952655.1 Monopterus albus | reverse complement strand
TGACGTCAGCATCAAACATACAAAGTTGAGACTAGACGAGGATCTTTGATTATGTGCCCCGATATGCTAAAGCCCACATTTAAACGAACTAGCGCAAATTTTAGCAGATAGAATTTCAATCAGAATAGGACACCATAGTCTGAAAAAATAATACCTATTTTTAAAAAATAATACCTCTAAACCAAATTAAACACTTTTTAATGGCCTTAAATTTGGCAATTTTGATTAATCACTTTTTAATACTTTTTAAAACCCCGCGGACACCCTGTATGTAGAGTCTGTGTATAAATGACATACAAGGTCTGTTGGTGACTGATGGCAGGGTGGCGTAGTGAGGCCCCTCGTGGGGTAAAGAAACATGGGGTGTTTGTCATGTCTCTTATATGATTGTTCCTCGTTTGACCCAGAACTCATTCCGGTCGACCGGACAAGAGATTAAGTCTCTTATATTAGCTCTGAGGAGTGAGGAGGCTGCTGGAGGAGCCATGAGCGAGGATCAGTCGGTAACTGGATGCTTCGGATGAAGGATAGGATAATAATGTGTTTCCTTGAGTCCTCTCTCCTAAAATGTTTTCCTTGCACTTTTTTGTTGCATGTTAAGATTATAAGAGACTTGAGAAAGCATGAGCTGCAGACTCGGACACACTTACTTTCTCCTGTCATTGAAGAAACTAGGTTTGTCAGCTTGAACAATAACGATATCAAACAGGTCCCTCCAGTCCTTTCCTACCATGAATCGCATCCCCCGGTTTCTGAGAAGCACAAAGATTCAGGATATTACTATACAGTGACACTTGAGCTGAAGGTGCGGTCCAAAGTTGACAGTAATACAATACGTAATGCGATATTTTTGCACTTTTCTGATCCGTTTTGTTCAGTGCAACGCCTCCATAATCTTTTACTGCCTGTGTGACTTAATTAAACTCAACAAAACTGACATCTTATCTTTAATTTGGCCATTGCATGTTCTGTTTTGATAACTCAATGTAACGAACTACAGAACAGAACCTTCCCATAAGGAGACAAATAAACACAGACCATGGCAGCACAATGCCCCCCAGTGCACGAGAGCGCCACCAGTTCCCGTCACTATAGAGGTCAAGCATTCAGGTTTTTCCTTTCATTAGCCTTCTGTCTTTAAGCTTAATGTCTTTGGGTTCTGGGAAGCCATTTGAGGTTGGATGCACATAGCAGGTCATTTTGTGCAACTGACCTTGACTTCAAAAGAGGCTCACAGTCCAAGACTTACAACAAATTACAAATGCTTGCAAATTGAAAGCCCTTTGGAAAAAACAAAAGGTTGTATGAAGCTGGACCCTGATACAGCGGGAGCATTTAAATATTTGTATACCAGTACATGCCGTTTTTAATTAACCATGCCAACAAACACCCTGCTGTCACTTACACAAAGTCATAAGGGCTGTTGGTAATGAGAAACATCTTTTTTCCGTGCTCTGACAGCTTCTTCAGCACAGCGTGGCTTTGCTCGCCGTAGCAAACGTATTTCTCTGGAAAATGAGAAAACAGAGGAAGACAGAGAAACAGAGTAGGGGTGGGGGGTGATAGTGATAATGTGTGTGCAAATAAAACAAGCTTTTTGTTTGTACATCACAGCCTCATTATTTCTAAATAATTGTTTATGGTCTTCCCAACAACTTTGGATATGGCCATATAAATTATGTTACATTAGTTTAAAGAAAGTAATCTAAAGAACATTACCAATATCTGCCTCTACAGTTCGATACAGAATTCCCTTGACGTGAACATCTCTAATGGCTTCCTGTAAAGAGAAAAGTAAACAGCCCTCAGCCAGGAAGCACAATGTTAGCATTCAGCTCCAGCAGCAACACCTTGCTCTGTATATATAAACAGCTGACTTGGAAGCACTAGGAAAAATGCATCTCTGAATGCAAATGAAAAACAAAGAGAGCAGACCCTGGAGTTTTGTTACTTTGATGACACAGAGACAAAGTTTCCATCTCATTTCCTGCACTGTGGAAATCTCTGAATGAGTGAATAGAGGTGGAAGACTTTGATGCACATAAAAGTAAAAAAAAGAAAAGAGGTGTCCTTGACAAGATATGATATAATGATGATGTGATCTGTCAAAAATGCTACAGCAGACAGGACCAGAGTAACAGCGCCCCCAACTCAATGGGAGAACGCAGCACTGCTTTCTCACCCCTTTCTCACCCCTTTCCCCCCAAAGTAACAAAGCCACCAGAGAACAGACACAGATGGCTGGAGGCAGGCTTGCTCGACTAAAAATAGACACCAGTTTTCAGAGCTAAAATTAAGATGGTGCTGAATGGCTGGAGTATCACATCACAGTATGAACTTGTAAATACATTTTCACCGATCAGCCATAGCGTTATGACCACCTGCCTAATACTGTGTACACAGGAGTCAGCGCGGCAGCTGGTTGGCGCTCGTGTCACTCTGAATCTTCTGAGTCAGTTTTATTTTATAGTTATATTGTCAGGAAGAGCACAAACGTGTTGAAAATTCACCAAATAACTTAGTAAAAGGAGTGAAAACTGTGGTCATGAGGACAAGTTAGAGATCATTGTTTAGACACATTCAACAGCCTCCCCACTCTGGGTGTGCCATCACCACTATAGCTGATGAATGGTTCCCTTCACAGAGACCAGTGTACAGCATTACTCATTCTGAACCATTTTAACTAAGCTTCAAACTATATTTTGAAAAGGATGAATGAAATTTAAAAGTTGAATCTCTAGCAGGCCAGTGTATGTACATGTGGCTGGATTTAATCTACTGTGCATACATTTTATATACACTGGCACTTGAGGGACACAATCAGGGAAAAGGAGAGTGCTGCTGAAAAATGTGATCAGATTTTCCCAAAACACTGGACAAAGAAAGTAGGATGAGAGTTCACCTTTACATCTTTGTAGAGATGCACTGGCTCATAGTCGATATTGTGCCTCATGAAGAAGTCACTGACACAGGACAGGAGGGTCATCTCAGGTAGGGAGAATATGTCCATAAACTGTTTCATGTTGTGGCCATGAGAACTCTGCAAGACAGTGAGTTATATAGTTATACTATGTTAATACAGGTGAGTATTAAAGGGAACTGGTCATCACCTTGCCATAGAAGTCACTCATGTTCTCTAGAGGTACGTGACAACCTTCATACATGGCAATTACTTCCTCATCAGGAACTGGATGAAGACCCCTGTAGGAGCAACAAAAAATATCACAAAAACCTGGACAACAAGAGCATTTCTTGTACTTTATTTATAGCATGTGATGATAAACACCCAAACCGAGCCCGACAGGACCCGTCAGTACATGAGGGTTCGGACAGAAACTTAGAAATTATGTTCGGGTCCAGGTCAGTTTCGGACGCCAAGGTCAAACTTTAGGCTAGATGGCTGGAGTGCTCAAATGTCTAGTTCATTTAATGATAAGGGGAAAAACACCATACAAATTCGACTGTGTCTGGTTTGGGTCCAGTTTGGACATTACATACTATAAGCTTGACAGGTCCAGGTCAGGTTTGGATGCCACACTCTCGGGCACGGGTCGGGTTTGGACAGAACTATGCGGCCTGTGGAAATCCAGGCTCTACCCTGGTGTGAGAGGTAGGTGCACTGTGCAGATACCTGTATACAGTTCCCAACTGGATGTAGTGAAAAGCATCTATCTTCATCAGCAGCGCCTGTTATAAATGATTAAGTACATTTTCATTAAAATGATCTTACTTACTTCAAAATAGGCAAATATTTTAGAACTGTTTTGAGAAAAAAACAGACCTTCTGGACATCATAGTGAAGTCCTCTCACTGCAAAATTAGGAATATACTCATACGTTCGTAGACCCTCTGGATACTAATGGACAAACAAATCAAACGTTGATATGAGATTAACAACAATAACATAACAGTTAATTGGATATGCTCATTCCTTAAACAGCTAACAAACATCAGTGGGGTACACCACAGGGCTAATCCATAATCCACTAGTGCAAGCGACACAATGTCCAGTGATACAACACAAATGTAGTCCTTTTTAAACATGTTTGTATATTCCTTAATGGAAACTTAATGGTTATGTGTGGACCAAAACTGTGCTTGAAGTGCCAGGTTTTAAAGAACCACTGCAGACACACCCTGTGATCAGCAATGAGAATGTCCCTTGCTATGTTGAAGATGAGGGTGTGGAGGTGGCTGGAGTAGAAAGCCAGGGTGTAGTCGTAGTCGAAGCCGTAGATCTCTATGTCTCGCAGGCTCATCTCATTGTTGGCAAAAATGGTGTCAGGGTTGACTGCGTTGGCAGTTATGACTTGGATTAAATCTGAAAAGAAACATCTGAGGTTATTTTGCAGTATTGTTTCATTTGCTATGAAAGGGTTGTCTTAGTTTCCTTATAGTGAACACATTGGTTTTGATTTGGTGTTCAGAGAAGATGAACCTGTGCGCTAGATTGTTGTCCAACCTCTGCTGCTTATTTCATGGTAGCCTGTCATCACTTTCTAATAAGTATAGGTAATTCATGGTGTCATCATTGTAACCACTGGGCTGTAACTAATGGTCTAGTTGTTATCTTAAAATTCTGGCAGCACCTTCAGAACCAAGTGCCCATAAACATCTGTAAAGAGCCAAGCAGATATTGCAGTTCTGTCCATATTAAATTGCAACTTCATATTAAAATTGGTAATTTCCACAGCAAAATTAGAAACTGTGCACAAAATGTGCATATGCTGGCTTCTGGCTTTAGGTACCAGCACCTTTTAAATCCCAATTAAAACACTTGTCCAGAAGGGAACCAAATAATAGGAACACATTAGCAGCAATAAAACCACCATAGAGTTGATTCTCAACCATTCCCTGATACATTCCCAGCTATTGGTAGACATTTGTCTTCACAAAGTTGTATGACAAGGCTATTACAATAAATTACACTATGTTTACCGGACTGGACACCATTACATTTTATAGGTGTGGTTAATATTGTTTGTCCACCCCATTTATCTGGGTAACAAAGGTCTACTAGCTTATAGTAGCTATAAAGCTATAAAGATGTTTCCAAGACATTTGCAGACTGGGTTAGTTTGAAAGGCTGCCAATGCGAGGCTGTGGGAATAAATGGTGCATTAGGTCGCTGGAAACATTAGTCATAACCGGGGCAAAAGCCAGCAACAGTTCATCATGTAATGCCGCGCTTTATCTTGATCAATGAATGGTTTCTCTGCTGGTTTATCGGTGTTCATACCTTCAGTCTGTCTTTTCTTCTCATTGTAAACAGACCACAGCCTCTCTGCCATGTCCTGACCGTCTGAAGAGCTGCTACAGACGGATGATGCGTAGTTTTTGGCTGTGGGCTGTTGTGACAATAGTGGACTTACTCCATGCGATACCGCACCGAAATCCCGTTTCCACGAGGGAGCCCCGGGTCGCCGGCGGTGTAAAGCCTGTACGACATTACAGAGAGTATTCGCCTTCTGCAGACAGTCCCTGTGTTTCAAAAGAAACGAAAGAGGCGATGACAGAGGCGCCATGGCTGTTTTCTATGGGTGGCAGCCTGTGTATAGAGCGCAGTGAGCTCTAAGCCCAGGCAAGCGCATGCGGTTGTCAGGCTGCTCTGAAAATAATGAAAGCGCCACTGATTGGTTACTTAGTACTTAACTTCCGGTTTGGCAGCCAATCAGCGAATCAAAAGCAGATAAGTCTGGCGTTCATTCTCCTCCTACTAGCAGGTAGTAACCAAAAAACGATTCATTATTATAAAAATTTCCTGTAATGTACAGGTCATATATAAATATATTAAGTAAAAAATTATGATATGCTAAATCATAATTGAAACTTTCTAGGACACAGCTATAAGACAGTTATGATATTTCTTCTAAATAATATATTTCTTAGTGAATTCCAGACCTCCATGCATAGCTTTTATTTCTGACAGAAATAAAAAAAAATACTCATGTTAAGTCAAAATTATAGATTTCTAAGTCATGGTGTTCAGTCAGACTCAATACAACCTAAGCACTTATTTTAAAGCATGCCCACCTTCTCTCTCTCTTTCTCTTTCTCTCTCTCTCACACACACACACACACACACACACACACACACACACACACACACACACACACACACACACACCCAAATGTTGTGTTTCCATTAATTTAGGGGACATTACATTGGCTTACATTTATTTCCTGGAGACTTACACTAACCTTAACCATAACCACTACTTGTTTAACCCTTACCTTACCCTTAACCTAACACCTAACCGTAAACCAAGACATCACTCTAATATGTAGTGATTTATGTTTGTGTTTGGGGACTTACTTTTTGTCTCCATAAAGACATCCGAGTCTCCACAATGTGACTCTATAAGCAGATTTACATCCTCATACCAAGAAGCGAACTAAGGTAACTAAGTACATTTACTCAAGTACTCTACTTACATACAATTTTGAGGTATCTATATTTTCATTTTCTGCCACTTCTTCATTCGTACGTCTTCATTACATTTATTGAATAACTTTAGTAACTTTTCAGAATCACATTAACTGCACAATATACAGTAAAATCATAAGAGTTTATTGATCCCTAGTGGGGAATTCACAAACTAACCAGCCGTAATTAACTCCACCTTTAAAGAGAGGAAAACAGCAATGCATCAGCAATTATAATCAAATAATATGATATGTAAATGATATGTAATGTAAAATGTACCATTCTGTGTAGTGACTACTTTTACTTTTAGTACTTCTATGTATATTTTCATGCTAATACTTTTGTACTTACTTAAGTAATATTTAGTATCTAGGACTTTTACTTGTAACAGTGTAAAAATGGGGTATTGCTACTTTTGCTTAAGTAAACAATCTTAATACTTCTTCCAGCACTGCCTCTCTCGCTACACACCCAGCACAATAATGTGCACATTTGTATTCATCCATCCATTGCTGACTCCAGCAATGCACAGTGTCAGATTAATTAGATTGTGTGGCGAGGGAAAAAAACATATAAATAAGATGTTTGCCATCATTTGCATTTTCAGTTAACTAACTGAACAGTACCACCTTATGGTAAAAGAGCAGAGATGCAGATGAAATACTACTCATTGACTTTATGTTTCCACAGCAGTGTATATAATTACTATCCCAACACTGGCAACAGGCTGTTTGTCTCCCGGCTTTTGCCTTAGGATCATAGACAATGCAGATAGTCTAAATAGTACATCATGCACAAACGCAGATATAGTCTGTAGGTTTGCAGAAACTGTAACATAATGACATAACAATAATAACAACAACTGTAACATAACAATAATGACAATAGAGCCATAATCTTCAGTGTCATTAAGCGTCAGTGTTTAACATAGCTGTGGCATTGATAGGAAAATCAAGGTGTAACTAACGTGTTGGCTGAGATTTTTTTTTCCACATTCTGAGATGCATTTTAGGAAGTGATGTACTGATAATTTATTCTTGACCAATGGTGTCTAGCCACGATTTTAGGGTATTGACTTATGTTGAAGAATGTGATTGGACGGCATGTACCGTACACGCTGCGGTAATTGGTCGAAGGTTGTGCGTGGTGCGCAGCCATTGGTCGGTTTTTACGGGTTTAAGAGCGTGGGCTCTTCTGATGGAAGAGGTGGCTTGTCAGTCTTTCTTATAGAAGTAGTGCTCCGTTAGGTTCTCTGTTCTCCCGGCTTTTGTCTTAGGATCAGAAGGCTCATTGTTACTAACAATGAAGCGACTTTGGGTCGTTGGTCTTCTTTGCATACTTTTAGCTTTTGGTGAGTAACGGAAATCTTTGCTATCCCGTCTCACTTTGTATTATCCAGCGTTTTAGCCAGCATTAGCCAGTTAGCTAGCGTTAATCGAATTGTGTTCTTTCTCTGTTAAAATGATGATCGGAGCCTTTATAGATTAGTATGGTCCGAGCTTGGTTTTATTCGATTGTTAACGTTAATGATAAACAGCTTCGTTGATTTTTCGGAGCAACACCGGTATCTGTTATTCCTAATTGCCTTTCCAGAAGTTTCTTGTCGAAACAACATGCATCTTATCGTTAAAGCTGACTGGCGCTAACGTTGACTAATAAAAAGGGAACAAGTGTTCTTGCAAAGATGCATCTTCATATTGTTTCTTAAAAAATGCAAGGCCACCTAATGTTACACATTACATATTTGGTGACGCTCATTGTATGTTTGAGCAGCGTTCTTAATGAAATTCGTGTAACAACTTCTTCTCTTGGTAGCTGCTGTAAAGGCAGAGGATGAACTTGATGTCGATGGAACAGCAGAGGAAGACTTGGGTAAAAGCAGAGATGGCTCCAGAACAGATGATGAAGTGGTGCAGAGGTAGGTGTCATATCTTTTCAGATTATTCCCATAAAGCGAACTGACGCTGTCCCTATCAGGAAAGGACGACTAAACCTTGTATTAACAGCACAAGGGCAGTGTGGCCATGCTTGTGCAAACAAATGCTCAGAGCAACCCTGGAATTGTTTATGGTGGCAAATCACTGCTGGGTTTTTACTGCACATCCCTCATTAAGAGGATCTTGTTAATTTGCAGACTACTCCCTGGCAGGGGGGAACAGACTTGCATGTTCTTTGCTGACAGCTGTGATTTGTTGTGCACTCCCTGAGCTCACCTTTATGTCCTCAGAGAGGAGGAGGCTATCCAGCTGGATGGGCTGAATGCTGCTCAGATTAAGGAACTCAGAGAAAAGTCAGAGAAACATGCCTTTCAGGCTGAAGTCAACCGTATGATGAAGCTCATTATCAACTCCCTGTATAAGAATAAGGAGGTGAGCAGGAATAAATGGCATCTTGATGTACAGTCAGCAGCATTGTGAGATTTCTTTGCATTTACTTTTATGCTTCATAAGGAAAGGATAAATGTAAAATTGTTTGTTTCCATTGCAGATCTTCCTTAGGGAGCTGATTTCCAATGCCTCAGATGCTCTGGATAAGATTCGCTTGTTGTCTCTGACCAGTGAGGATGCATTGGCTGCCAATGAGGAGCTTACTGTCAAAATAAAGGTATAAGCAAAATTGGGGGGGTGTTTGTTTGCAGTATGTTGCAGTCTTTGTTGGTTGAGATGTTTTTGTTTTAAACTGTATTGTTCCCATTGCCAGTCTGATAAGGAGAAGAACATGCTCCACATCACTGACACTGGTATTGGAATGACCAAAGAGGAGCTGGTGAAGAACTTGGGCACCATCGCCAAGTCTGGCACCAGCGAGTTCCTTAACAAGATGACAGAGATGCAGTCTGACGGGCAGTCTACCTCAGAGCTGATTGGCCAGTTTGGTGTTGGTTTCTACTCTGCTTTCCTCGTTGCTGACAGAGTCATTGTGACATCAAAGCACAACAATGATACCCAGCACATCTGGGAGTCTGACTCTAATCAGTTCTCTGTCATTGAAGACCCCCGTGGGGACACACTGGGCAGAGGAACCACCATCACGTGGGTTAACATCTTGTTTTAACCTTATTAAAAGTAAGGTTGCAAAGGGCTGGAAGAATTCCAGAAGCTTTCCATAGGAATTTAAACTTGGGAATTTTGGAAATATCCCAATCTGGAAACCTTCCATGGGAGTTGACAGGAATATATAGGAATTAATTAGAAATTTGGGGTCATTTATACAAACTGTATTGTAGACAAACATTTTTTTTTTTTGGTCATAAGCAGACATGCATGCAGATTTAAAAAAGACTTTCTTGACTTTATTTCTGAGGTGAATTTTAATGCAAAACACATTTTGATTGTGTTTAATACCATCAACCAAATATATTCACCCTAGTATTATCATCAAATGTGCTTTACTGGATAGAGTCCTTGGGCTCAAATGCAGTGACGTGGCTTCAGTAGTCCCGTTGTAGTGTGCAGGACTCTAGAAATGATCCTTAAATGTGATTGAGGACTGCAGGGTGCATGCAGGGGGTGTGACATCAGTAGCCCCGCAGTAACTGTGCATGTGATTGAGGACTGCACAGGGTAGAAACTCAGCTGAATTTGCATTAAATCTGTTTTGTTTTAACCAAGATTCTGCATGCAGAATTTTCTTTCTTTCTTTTTTTTTTTTTTTTTTTTTTTTTTTTTTTTTTTTTTTTTTTTTTGACTAAAGTTTCCTGTTATAGGCTGATCAGCAATTTTGCAAACTTCCAGTTTATTCCTGTTAATTCCCATGGAAGGTTTCAACTTTGAAAATCCCCAGATTTTTGCAACTTTAATTAAAAGTCACCTCCATGTTTTAGTTTATTTTTGACATCATGAACAACTGATGTTAGTCTTATGGATATTTGCACCCATCTATTAGCAAAACTAATACAAATTCATTTATAGTGAGAGGTTTCCATATATCAGAATCTACCAGCAGTTAAGAGAGAGAGTGTTAATCTACAACACCTTTTCAGCTGAATTCTTTCTTGTTACTACTCTGGTCATTGACTATAAAATAAAATCCTCCCCATCTCTTTCTAACCTCAGACTGGTCCTGAAAGAGGAGGCCTCAGACTATTTGGAGCTGGAGACCATCAAGGCCCTCGTCAGGAAATATTCTCAGTTTATCAACTTCCCCATTTACGTTTGGGCCAGCAAGGTGATTGCTTAAGACACTTTCTTCCGCTCGAGTCGGACATGAAACTGAGAAATACAGACATTAACAAATGACCATTATATAATTTGTTCTTTGCACCATGCCAGACTGAGACGGTTGAGGAGCCCATTGAGGAAGATGCAGAGGAACCAGAGAAAGAGACTGCTGAAGATGAGGCTGAGGTAGAAGAGGAGGAGGATGAGGACAAAGACAAGCCAAAGACAAAGAAGGTGTGACGTAGTTTCAGGGGTGCACAATATGGACAGTGTTGCTCATATGATCATCACTATCTACTACAGTATGTGTTTTATTTATCAAGTCATGTAGTAAAACCTTTAATTCATGCAGTTTAATGTTTGTCCCCCCCCAAACCAAAAGCTTTTTTTTTCTTTTTTTTTGCCAAAAAATTATTTTCAGGAATTAAAGATCTCAAGCTGTGAAAGTTTTACCAAAATTTTACTTATTTCCTAAAACATTCAGACCATGATATCTTCAGGGAATTTATTATAATTACATAAAGATGGAGTGAAGAAAGTTGATAAAAGTCAATTTTTATTTGTGTAGCCCAGTTTCACAAATTTGCCTCAAGGGGTTTTACAGTCTGTACAGCATATAACACCCTCTCTCCTTAGTCTCGCAAATTGGATAATGAAGAACTCCCCCAAAACATTTTTAATTGGTGAGGGGAAAAATGGAAGCTGATGCTTTATTTTGTAATTTTAATACATAAATAACTTTGCCTAATTATCTGAAAATGTGTCTGTCTGTAGGTTGAGAAGACTGTATGGGACTGGGAACTGATGAATGACATCAAGCCCATCTGGCAGAGACCAGCTAAGGAGGTTGAGGAGGATGAGTACAAGGCTTTCTACAAGTCATTCTCCAAGGTAAGCACCTTGTCAGGCAGTTACTTTGTCAGGCATGGGTGTAGATTATTGTTCCCATTTAGGTTTAATTTTATTCATTCAAACTGTTTTTCTTCCTCAACAGGACAGTGATGACCCTTTGACCCATATCCACTTCACAGCTGAGGGAGAGGTTACCTTCAAGTCCATCCTGTTTGTGCCCACTTCAGCTCCCCGTGGCTTGTTTGATGAATATGGCTCAAAGAAGAATGACTACATCAAGGCATGTCCCAAGAAGTTTCCATTATGGCTTTATGTGCTTAACAGGACATTCAGAAATTCCCTGAGATCGCTCTAAATTGTCTTTTTTTTTTTTTCACAGCTGTTTGTCAGGAGAGTTTTCATCACAGACGACTTCAATGACATGATGCCCAAGTACCTGAACTTCATCAAGGGAGTGGTGAGTGATTTCGAACTTTAGTTATGACCCAACTATGTGTTAAAATGGACTATTCAGTTTTTGCTTGAGTAGTAGTGGCTGCACTGTCATTAATGAGACGTCATTTTGCTAGGTGGACTCTGATGATCTTCCCTTGAATGTGTCCAGAGAGACTCTGCAGCAGCACAAACTGCTCAAGGTGAGCTTCACATGTAACGATTATTTTCCATTGTTTTCTTTATAAATGTGACTTTTTGTAGTTTTAGCTATCATTGAGCGGTAATGTGCCTGGTCTTTACTAACTGAATGATAAAGCATTGATCAATTTC
This sequence comes from Monopterus albus, assembly GCF_001952655.1. NCBI lineage: Eukaryota > Metazoa > Chordata > Actinopteri > Synbranchiformes > Synbranchidae > Monopterus > Monopterus albus. Next base: position 1,674,618 of record NW_018127887.1, on the reverse strand, counting down.
CCTTTTAAACTAGAAGCAAAAAGACTGACAAGAAAGAAGTCTTATTTATATGAGTAGCAGTTATAAAATCAATAAAAATTGTTAAGGCAAAGAACTGTTAAACTTCCGTAAAATGGAAAATGACAAAGTCCCTTGTCCCTACTCAGGTTATCCGCAAGAAGCTTGTGCGTAAGACTTTGGACATGATTAAGAAGATCGCAGAGGAGCAGTACAATGACAAGTTCTGGAAAGAGTTTGGAACCAATATCAAACTGGGTGTCATTGAGGATCACTCCAACAGGACACGACTGGCCAAGCTCCTGCGCTTCCAGACCTCAAACAGCGAAACAGTCCTGGCCAGCCTGGAGCAGTATGTGGAACGTATGAAGGAGAAGCAGGACAAAATCTACTTCATGGCTGGTACTAGCAGGAAGGAGGTGAGTGGATGGTTTGAATGTTGTAAAAGTAACAGTTGATTGCCATACAGAAGATGTGACTAAATTACACTCATCAGTTTTGGTTTTGGTGTTGTCATAAATATGACAAGTATTCAATTATGTTTGTTATTGAGATCATGGTGTTGTACTGGACTACATTATATTCAGAGGTGTTCCAAATGTTCTGACCCTCATGTATGTAGTTGGGGAGGACAAATATCGAGACTCTTCTGAACATAATCTGGTCCAGTTCAACAGCACCTTTTAACTATGACCTCAATAATTGAATTTATACATTTGACTGTCACCAAAAAGGAGTTTCATGAACATAAATGTTAAGGCCGAAGTGTTTCATTGAAGTGCATACAGGTGTACCTAATAAAATGGCCAGTAAATGTATAGTAAAGCCAAAGAAGGGATCCTAGCATTGATCATCGGTTTCCTTCTGCAGGCTGAGTCTTCTCCCTTTGTGGAGAAGCTGTTGAAGAAGGGCTATGAGGTGATCTACCTGACGGAGCCTGTGGATGAGTACTGCATCCAGGCGCTGCCTGAGTTTGATGGAAAACGCTTCCAGAATGTGGCAAAGGAGGGTGTTAAGTTTGAAGAGAGTGATAAGTCCAAGGAGAAGAGGGAGGCCCTGGAGAAGGAGTTTGAACCACTTACCACGTGGCTGAAGGACAAGGCCCTCAAGGACAAGGTAGATGGTCAATATTTCATCATAGTTTGACCTTGAGACATGATCACCAGCCAGAGAAGTGACCGCAGTGGCTTGGTTATGTATGTTCTGTAGAATATTTAATACAATGCTTCCCCCTCCCCACAGATTGAGAAGGCCATCCTCTCTCAGAGGCTAACCAAGTCACCCTGCGCTCTGGTTGCCAGTCAGTATGGCTGGTCAGGAAACATGGAGAGGATCATGAAGGCACAGGCCTACCAGACAGGAAGAGACATTTCCACAAAGTGAGTAACGATGAGCCAACAGGGTTTCTTCTCATTATCTTATCATAAATGCAGTTGTAGAACGTGTTGTGGCCTGTTGACTGAACGGACATGGTGGTTCGTCTCTTCCTCAGTTATTACGCCAGCCAGAAGAAAACATTAGAAATCAACCCTAATCATCCCCTCGTCAAGCAGATGCTTAAAAGGGTTAACGTAAGTCTGACCGTCACTTCACTATGTTAGTCATATTTTTGAAGAGTTCTTATGTAATGCATAAAACAAACTCTGCCTAGATAAAATGTCTTAATTTGTGATAACTGGTCACTCGTATCAAACATTGTAGTTTGACAGTTTTAAAACAGTTGTACGTCTAACATGAGAACGCAGTAGCTGTATTTACATTGATCGTTTCTAATACGTTAACATGTATTAATTGGTTCCAGTGCAGGATTTTGTCCATATAATTGTAGAGAGCTGAATAATTTCTTTACTTGGTGTCTTTCAGGATGACGCTGAGGACCAGACTGCATCAGATCTAGCGGTGGTTCTGTTTGAGACAGCCACGCTGCGCTCAGGCTACCAGCTGGCTGACACAAAGGCTTATGGAGACAGGATAGAGCGCATGCTCCGACTCAGCATGAACATACCTGTGGATGAACAGGCAAGTCGATGTCAGCTACTGTAATGCTGTGGAAACACTTGCATGGCAGGTGTTTTCATTGAACATAGCTCTACTTTCTTTATGTAGTATGTATAATATCTGTGCACTGTGGTATTTTAATTTGCTATGTTTAGCCTACTCAGGGTATTTTTGTTTTTAATTGTGAACCAATGCAGTGAAATTTCATTCTGCTGTGTACCTCTACTTTGGTGTACAGTTAGAATGACAAAGGATTAATACTGCATAACCTGATTATGTCAAGTCACTAATGGTTGAAAATCTGTGGGTGCGTTATGTTAAAAATGTTGTCAATGTTTTACAGATTGAAGAGGAACCCGAGGAGGAACCTGAGGAAGAGGCAGAAGAGCCAGCAGAGGATGACTCTGAAGACAAAGAGGAAAGTGTAGATGAGGAAGATGATGAAGAAACGGTGAGAACACTTGACATGCTGTGCCCTTTTAAGGATATAAAAATTCAAATGCTGAGCTATTTACTCTTCTGGCTCTTCATAACTTGAATTTTATACCTCCACAGACAAAAACAGACAAAGATGAACTGTGAAGCACTGAATGGAAGAGCATGTCACAGTGGAGCTGGAAATGGGATTTTGAGTCTTGTTCCAGTGCCACCATGGCTCACATTGTCCTGGGTGGGGTTTTTTAAAGCGAGTGTTTTTTGGTTTCTTTTTCTTTTTTTTTACATTCCTCATGGCTGTAAATTTGTTAATATTTAACTGACCTGTTTATGGAAAGATACGATCCTGTCTCTTGATCGAATAAATGTTTCCTGAGGGAAAAAAAACCCGACAGTGTTTGGTATAATTACACACTTAAAAATACACAACTGGAAAATAGTATTTTGTCATATTGAAGTTAAAATGGTGACAACGGCTTGTGGTGCTGTGTGAATCACAAATGACAAGGGATAAACGATGGGGAAAAAACTTGAGGTAACATTTGTACTTCTACAGTTGCATGTCATGATTGAAGAACTGTGTCAATTACAGTAGCACTTTGAATTTCTAAACGCAATGTAAGGAGATCAAAAATCTTGAGGCTAAATCATTGTTTTGAATTCCAGAAATACTGCAAAATTCACTAATATCCCAAAGAGAAGGACCAGGTGCAATACTGGTTTAAATCTCTGCTAGCAACTGTCTCTGAAGTCTTCTTACAATGGATACCAGGATGGGTTTGCACTATACGCATCCAAATAAAATCCCTATGATGTACAGCTCAGCCCTGTGACACACTGGCGACCTGTCCAGGGTGGACCCTGCCCCCCCCCCAGGCCCTATTCAGGAGTAAGTGGTAGGGATGTAAAGATGGATGTACAGATGTACAGCTCACAGTGGAACCCTGCAGTCCTGAATGGTGAGTTTTGAAAACGTGTTGCATCACAGGTCACTGTATTTTCACCTGAATGAGAAAATGTGCCTTCCTAGTAAAGGGTGACAGATGTGTGCCTCAGCTGGGGGAGAGATATCGGCACAGAACTGATAACCGTGGCAGATGTACAGTAGCTGTACTCTGTGGGTTTTTTTTTATTTTTTTTAAATTCCCTATTGAATTGTTCCTTCATCTCTTTGCACACACTGTACACACCACAATACGATGATCCCTGTGTTATGGCACACAACAAGAGGGTTGTTGCACACTTTGCAGTCTTGTCAGTTTTTTTTTTTTTTTTTTTTTTAACAGTATGACCCCCCTTGCCCTGGTTTTGTTTGACAGGATTTTTTTGCTGCCCAGAACTACAGATTTCTGGATTTTCTATTCCTCCTTCCATACACTGATGCCTTTGAAACTTGCCTTTACATGTAGCTCACCTAACATGTTCCAGTATTTCTGCTGACATTAAATTTGATTTGTCTCTGTGTACACCGTTATGAACATATCTTTTATTTTATCTTGTGTCGTCCCTTCCTGTCTTTTGTTCTATCCCTCCTTGCTCCGTAAAGCACTTTGGATCAACAGTTCCATAACATACATGTGATGTACTGTTTATAAAGGTGGGTTGAGTAACCTGAGAACTACACAAACAAAGCTGAGGAGACGGGGCGTTACTAGTTTTCTAGGACTTATGTTTGTCTACCTGTAAATTTGACTTTTTTCTTTTGTGAGTAAACGTAAAGGGCTAGTTTAGCGGTTTCATGTAAAGGGGTCAGGTTGAGTGTTGATTATCACCTTTTTAGTTTCAGACCAAAACGTATTTTTGTTACTGAATGTTTCATTCTGTAATGAAACTTTGTGACAGTATGTGACTCCTGCAGACATCATAATGTTCTGAATGGTCCCATTAAGTTAAAATATGCATCAAATGTATTAATTATTCTAGGAGAGAAACTTTAAGGGTGTCTAAACTCCTATATGTGCCCATTTTTATTATATGATGAACTATTTTAAAGTGAAATTTACTGTAGGTTTGTGTGAATAAACAAAATCTATATGGTCACAAAAGAAGTGCTAGTGGAAAACAGACGGGCACATTTCTCTGTGGAAATCGATCACTGACTATAGGCTGCAGCCAGTATCTCTGCCATGATTTGTACTTTGCGACTGACTGCAGTTTCTTCTCATACGCAATCCCTCGATAGATGGTTGCCATGGATTCCTGGGTCACATGCGTGGGTTTCCTGTAGCCAGAAGCAACAGAAGATGCTTGGACCAAAAATCCAGAGCCATTTTCATTTAAGAAAAAGAGGATCGGCTGTAGATGGCTTGCTGACTGGGTGCCCTGACTAGACCCGTCTGCTAATTTGGGGGGTTTTCTTTGTCTCATCTGTGCTTTTGAATATTTCAAATTCATAGCAAACCGGTTTTGTCCACATTCATAGACTGATAACAGGAATGAGTATAGAAATTCCTGAAGGACTGACGGAGCTGTTACAGAGCTTTACCGTGGAAGTGTTGAGGAATCAGCCCAGGGATTTGCTAGAGTTTGCATTACAGTACTTCACCCAGCTGAAGGACCGTGAGACCAAAGAGGCCTCATTTGGAAATGACCAAAATTCGGCCCCGAGACCTGGAAAAGCGGTCAATTTCATTGACGAAGCCATGCAGATCGATTCGGAAAACGGGGAGGAGGACGACGACGACGATGACGACGGATTCTTAGGTAAAATAACAGATTTACTATCCTATATGTCAGGAAGGTATTGGATGTGAATGCGGATGACCTTAATGTAATTTGAATTGTGAGCATGTGTCGCTGTGTGCACGGCTTCTGGGCTTTGGGACAGAAACCCATTGAGCGCAGTCATTCGCCATATATGGTCAATGGAGGCTGAATGCTGGTCAATGAACGCGTCTTGCGCTTCATCCATGCAGACATTTTTTTTTTTTTGCGATTAAGGACCGCGTTAAAAACAGGAGCTGCAAAACAAGGGACCCTTTTGTACTCTAAGTAATTTAAGTATTTTAAATTTCAGGTGCAGGCCTGATGGGCCTGTGTTTATTGTGTATTAAAATATTAAACCTAACGATAAAACGTGTTATGGTGCAAGCAATAGAAAATGTGACATTGACTGCCCTAGATCAACCTGTGCTTCCTAACTGTGATCATGTGGACTGCCTAAAGGTGCATAGCATAGCAACCCAGAGCTCTAACACAGCATCCCAATGAGTACTGTGGTCTGCAAGGCTGGCTGCAGTGGTTACATAAAGGCAGTATGTTTAGTCATTAAACTAACTTGTGGTAGTTTGGGGTCATGACAGTGCAACTCCAGTGTCAGGTAAACCTCAATGGACAATACTGGCTGCTATACTATTAATGGCTGAGACCTCCTATCTAATGTTTATATCATATTGATATATTGTGTTGGAGCTCAGCACCTTTTTTAATGTTTTACGTTTTTTTCCCCATTTGATTTTGATTCAAAGAGGCAAAACACCCCAAAGCAACTGTCCTTACCCAAATGAATGTGGCTCTTAAATGAGCACAGGACTGGGTATTCTCTACATGTGTGCTATTGGAGGTGTAGAAAACAGAGCATTAACTCAACTCTTTCTTGTTACTGTAAGATTTACACTATGATGTAATTTAACATGTTAATATATTTTTTCAGCAGCCCCAGTAATAAACAGATTCATCAGAAGAGCATCAGG
>NW_018127887.1:1623940-1667983 GCF_001952655.1 Monopterus albus | reverse complement strand
GACAGGCAGGCGCGCTGTTAAAAGCCTGTGTTGAGAGGAAAACGCTGAACAGTGTCGATGCTGTAAATAGAAAAAAAATTTCTCTAACACACGAGCATCTCAGATTTGCTCCAGTACAAATTATACTGAAGCAATTTTCCATCTGTCTTTTGTCAGTGTGTTCAGTTTATTATACTAATGTTGATTTATCAGAGCTTATGAAACCACAATATCTGGTTAATAATGTCAGTGAGTGATGTGTGTAGGAAAATCAGGACAAGAACTGACCATTAATAATTTCTTGCTCTTAATAACAATAAAGTTGTAGTGTGACAAGAATAACTTAGGACTAATGGCTGCATGTTTGACAGTCTGAATGGAAAGTATGAGCAAGAGAAAGTATTCTATAATGCTGGAAGCATACAATATTTTTCATCTTTGGCCATTAAAGATGATTCTGATTCTGATTAAGACAAGAACAGGCTGTGTTTATTGAATTATTTATTGCGTGAAATGGCACTGACTCATCCCCACTGATTGGCGTTTGTTGTTAGACACAGTAGACAAGTATGCTGGAGAAGGAAAACATGCAAAGAAGGTGGTGACTACTAATACTGTCAATAATTTATTAAAAACTACATCCAAAAAGTCAGACGAACCATGACCTGTATCTTAAAACAACATAATGTAATAAAACCTGAGAAACAAAATTCTGGATGGACCACACAAAATAAATATTTATCAACAAGAGAAGTTGAAATGTGGGAGAGTTTTGACAGGAATTTGAAGTTTTGGTTGAATTTACTGTCTGGTAGTGACTGAAAAGTTCATTCATTTGTTGAACTCTGTCATGCAGTGTGTGCTGAAGCATTCAACCCTGATGAAGATGAGGAGGATAAAGAGCCAAGGGTAAGCTGTGCTCCATGCCACAGAGATTTAGTTTTCATTTCTGTTGAATAAATGTTCAACAATATGACTTCTACTGAGTGTATGTTGATATGTAAGCCAACATAGATCACGCATCACAGGTGTGTTGTTTATTCTACAGGTAACCTACCCAAAAACGGATGAGCAGAGACAGAGGCTACAGGAAGCATGTAGAGACATTCTCCTGTTCAAGAATTTGGATCCGGTGTGTGGCTTCTTCTATAAACTCTCTGTACTCCTCTGGTGTGTGTGCTTTGCCATATTTTAAATCGCACAAAGGAGAACATGCCCTGAAGCCAGCAGCTTTTAACCACAGCTCAGTGCACTATGCATAATTTCTAAAGATGGCAGAACTGGCACGCTGAGTGGATTCTGGTTGATTGTTTCAACCTCTAAAATTCAAACCCGTTTTAAGTTCTGCTATTCTTTACAATACAGGAAGAGATGTCTCAGGTGCTGGATGCCATGTTTGATAAGTTCTGCACTGAGGGGGAGCACATCATTGACCAAGATGATGATGGGGACAACTTTTATGTCATTGAAAGGTACTTTTTTCTAAATCATATAACTGATTGTTAAATAAGTGATTTTGAAAATGAATATATTTGTAAAGTCAGTACTAACTAAAGATTTCAGGAAGCACCAATATGGCTGCCATGTGTTTATTTATTTTTCTCTGTTTGTCTTATTGTATTTTCATTCAGTGGGATGTTTAACATTTTTGTGAAAGTTGATGGCACAGAAAAGCTGGTAGGCTGCTATGACAACAGAGGCAGCTTTGGAGAGCTAGCATTGATGTACAACACCCCCAGGGCAGCTACTATAATTGCCACCTCACCTGGAGCCCTTTGGTGCCTAGTGAGTAAACCATTAAATCTTCATGTAAGAGCACAGCTGGCTCCACATGCTGTCAGTTGTCATGTTTTGCAGTTAACATCCAGGTTGTATATGGCAGTGCTGGTACTTGCTATCATAAGTGACATCATATTGTCTGGCTGAGAGCGTATTGTATAAAACTCGCTGAATGTACACAGCTAAAAGAGCAGTGGTCATGCTCCTGGATAGAAATTATGTTCATTAGTGGATAATAAATGTGCAAACTGAATATGAAAAATTGATTTGCGGCTCATTCAGAGAGCTCAGCTATCAGATCGGCTCGGACAAACAAGGCTAAGGGTGTCTGTTTTGGCCGGTATACACCTCAGATGAACACTCAAATTCTAAATGATATAGGGCTGCTACTGTAACACTGTGATGAAGTAGACACAATTTGAGGTAAAGAAAATACTGCATTCCCTGTGTGACTATGATTTTTAAATACAATTTCAGTTTAATTGTATTTTCCTTCAAAAGTATCCAACTACTTTATAAACTGTGGTCAGAACAGCTGTAAATATTCAGGTGCTGCAGTAGTGCACCGTGTGAAGCAGCTTGTTTATTAATGACTCACTGAGGGTCGTGTCCTTAAATAGCTTTAATATGTCATCTCTGTGCGCACTAGACAAGTTCCAGCTGTACCCCCTGTTGACCTGGTACTTGTACTGCATGTTTGTGTCTGTGAACAAGCAGCCAGCCCTGGTCAACCAGCAGGCCCATTAGGCTGAGGACAGACCATACTGAGGGCCTCTAAGCAAACAGTAGTCTGTAGCAGAAGCTCTAATTAGAGGGTTATTTATGCCTGGGTTTAAAGTTGTACACAATTAACACAGTGACCGCCTGTTAGTATATTACACATATAGTACTCAGAGTCCTAGAGTCTAAGACTGAATCTGACAACTTTACCAGAAGCTGTGAGTCATGTTAGCTTGTTTTTACCAGCTCGAAGGCGCCCTAAGCAGAGGCATATGTTTCCTACGGTACATTGCATAACTTAGTACTACCATTAAATATCGTCTTCTAACATGTTGCCGATCATTACCTTTGTCTAAGCCATATTGTATCCTACTGACATTCAGCTGAAGGATTTCTAAAGGCTTATCGTTTAAGGCAGCAGGTACTTGTGCTAAATGGTACAGGAGACTCTGCTTATTTAAAATCTGGTTTACAGTGACCCCTACTGCAAATTATTGTTTCTTTTGAGTTATTTTTTTGGTGAAAGGGTGCCAGAACAGTCGTAAAGACAATGTGAAAACATTACTGCCCAGTTATCCTAAATTCCAGAGAGCCTGGGGAAAAAAAAACAAGCACAGCATTAAAAATATGCTGATGCCAGACTTTTCTGAGCATGTTTTTGAGATATATACATACAAATAACAATGCAAAGACACGATTAGAGCTTGTAAAATGTATATTTTTATTCACTGTTTTTAAAAATAACCCTGAATGTTGTTTTCTTTAAAACGCTGTTTCAGGATCGACTAACATTCAGGAGGATCATAGTGAAGAACAACGCCAAGAAGAGGAGGATGTATGAGGCATTTATTGAAACGCTACCACTGCTTACATCATTAGAGGTTAGAAGTGTGCTCCAGTATTAAAAAACTGCAGTGTGCATTTACAGTAAAACTATTGTTAATTGAATATCTTTTAATCCGCAGCTCTCAGAGAGAATGAAAGTAGTAGACGTGCTATCCACCAAGGTGTACAGTGATTCACAGCAGATTATTGCTCAGGTGAAAAATCTCTGTCCATGATCTGTTTTTGCATTAATTATTTTGTTTTCTGCTGCTGTAAGGCATTTATGAACACCTATTTTTGTACTTATTTCCATCTGCTTTGATGCTTTGTGTTACAGGGTGATTTAGCAGATTGCTTCTACATTGTTGAGTCTGGTCAAGTCCGAATCACCATGAAAAGAAGCAGGGTATGGTTGCCCAGCCTGTCTCTACATTTTAAGTGTAAAGAAAAAAAATCTTTTAAAACTGCACTGTTCTGGTGTGTTATTGTGTGCATTTCTTTCTTGCCAGACGAAAAAGGACCAAGAGGAAGAGGAGGTGGATATCGCGACGTGTTCTAGGGGCCAGTATTTTGGGGAGTTGGCACTTGTTACAAACAAGCCCAGAGCTGCATCAGCCTATGCTGTGGGGAGCGTGAAATGCTTGGGTGTGGTTTTCTTATCTTTCATATACTGTGTCCAGTGTGTACATTCCCCAGTATACCATTTATTATGTATTACGATTACTTTTCACATCTCTTGTTAAATTATGTCTGACTCTTCTGTGCGTCCCCCCCTTCTCTCAGTGATGGATGTTAAAGCCTTTGAGAGACTGCTGGGCCCATGCATGGACATCATGAAGAGGAACATTGCTAACTATGAGGAGCAGCTGGTTGCCCTGTTTGGAAGTAGCCCTGAGACTGAGCAACAAATAGCATGAGAGCGCTCTAATGGACCAGGATTCATGGATGAAAAAAAGGCTTGTATGGATGTTTTCCCACATAACCACTAAAACAGCTTTTCTTATAAGAAATGTAAATACCCACTACAACATTTGTGTCTCAGATAGATAAAACTGTCTGCATAAGTTCCCCAAATTAGAGGTTCATTTTAACAGCATTTGCTACTGGGTGTTATGATAAAAGTAAGCCAAAGCACAGTGCTTAAAACTCGACATTTCTCATGACTCTCACTTTTAAAATATAAGTGTACATTTTACTTGTATCTGTATGTTGAACACTTTTGTTAACTCTCACCTTACCTCCACGGTGTTATAGTTACACTCACAGTAAAATGTTTGTAAATTTATAAGCATTGTTAGTTAAAACCAGATGCCAAAGCTAATTTCTTACTGGATAGTTGTGAGCAAATGTGTCACATTCTCTTGTCATTTTTTGGCAAGACCACTAACACTTGAGGTGTGAGCACCCCACACCTTGAAAAGGAAGTTGAATCGATTGTATTTGAATGACATCTTTCACATTTTGGTCACAACTGAATGTAGACTTGGCAGCATTTAAACATTTTTTTTTTTACAAAGTACATTTTTGTTTATCATAAGATTAGTTCCCTGAATACATCTACATAAATGATCTCATTGTTGGTAAGTGTTTGTGGCTGTAAGCCAATGCTGCTTTTGCAAAAAAGAAGAAAAAAACAAAACAAATTAATTCACAGAGATAGCTCATACTTTTGTAAGAACATCCAACACATTGCTGTTCAGTTTAGAACTGAATATTTAATGTTATTATATAGGCCCACCATTAATAAGTTAGTGTAGTCATTATGAGCAATGTCTTGAGACAGATGGTTTTCTTGTGTTTAAATGTAAAATTTTAGTCACATTGTTTTTGCGTTGGTGAAACATATATTCTGATTATGACATACATCATTGCTGTCTACCTCTGCCAACAACTTAACTGTTTGGGAACATATTCTGATATTCGCTCTCAATAAGGATCCACAGTGGGTCATGTCTCACTTCTTCTCTGTCTTTTTAAAATTAATAATTGAAGCCATCTGTATTTTGTCTGTGGTTTACTGCAGCTTAAACAGTTTAACGGTTTAACATTTAAACATTCTGAATTTATTCCCCACACCCCCGTGCAGGAAGTACTGGTAATTTTTGAAGGCACACCCAAAACACTGGCTGATAGTACATATGTTTCACTTTTCATGTCAATAAATAACATTTTTATATTTGCGTGTCACACTGTTATTTGTTACATTAAAGTAATAGTGCACTTTCAAAGTTTTTCATTCAAGTAAGATTTTATAGCCCTATATCATTGCCTCAAGGCCCCACCATTCAGTCACTCATTCACCATTCATTCATTCATTTCTTGTTGATACAGATCACTAGATCTTGTAGCAAAAAGTTAAAGGAGTTATTTAATTACAAGGGAAATAAAAACATTTTAGAAAGTAACGCGTTTTTGGTGTAGCTGCAACACTGCAGATAAAAAAGAACCATGTATTGTTCCTGTTATTGCCAATCAGCTGTTACTAGGTCGTAACAGACATACACTTTCATCCAATGATACGATGATCAACAAACTAAGCCCCACCTTCTATATTTTTTGTAAAAGTATTGACCAATCGAATGTGCGCATTATCGTTATTGACGTTGTTATTCACCAATAGGAGGCTTCCTCTGGAAACATTGGTTTCCACCCCTCGAGTGAATGCCAGAGAGTTTGTCAATGGCGACAGATCTGGTAAGTGGGAAGTTGACTACTTTTTTTCGAAGAAATAAACGGCGCAGACTCCATTTTAACGTGAACAGTATGTGGTCCGTGTCTTTGTAATACTGACATGGTATTTTAGTGGGGTTGTCATGCGTTTATTTGATGCCAAATGGCAGGTTTGCTCGACGGTATTTTTTTCGCTGTGACGCTCGTTGGTTTGGTGGTACTAAATCCATCGGATAGCAGTTTTGTATATCAAAACCAGTCATTCGGGCGGTAGAATCCGCTTTAATTACTGTGAAAATGTCGTTGAAAGGCTTTTGGAGGTTTTCGGGTCATTCATTTTGAACGGGGCAGAGGTTGCGTCATGCCTCAACTTGTTGACATTCTTTTGTTTACAGTGGTAGACCCGTCAGCCTCTGGGTATGAGCTAAGGATCTCGCTGCTGCTTTTGAGGAGTGGGAAAGCAGTAGGCCAGAACTTAACACTGTCTTCTGGGGCATGATAAAACTTTTGAAACGTTGCATTAACGGTATGTTATTAGTATATCCACGTATATGAAACCAAAGCAGTGGGTTGTCAAGACTGCAGCGACCATTGATCGATTGTCAAAGCGCAAACGACCTTTAGTTTTTCCTTTTAAACTCATGCATTTGATGTAAACACTTTATCTCATAATTTTTTATATTTTTTAGCGTTGCATATTATTGAAGACCACCTGTTTTTCAAATTAGTATAAATCATTTTTACACTCATTCATATTCTCGCATTTTTTTCTGCTTAGTGTTTTCGGGTTTCTGTAAGATACTTTTCAATACAAATTCATGCTTTTTATCAGCCATTCTGCGCAGTTATGAATGAATGAGCTCTGGTACGCATGCGCCAATTGCTCTTAAGTTTATAAACAAGGCTTCCACGCAGCGGGTCACATGACCAGCCTCAGGTTTACTGTGTCGATTCAGACAAAGGATTCCGTAAAGGCCATCTTCCTTTATTATATTGATGCGGTACAGTACATGACATGTCTTGCAATGATCACAAATTGTCTAGGCGATTTATTTTGATGTGGTTGTAAATCGTTGACAGCTGTGTATTATGTTAGTTGTTTTTATAATTTCATGGATCCTGCGAACGAAATACACACAACACCATTCATAATTATGCATGCAATAACAAAGACTCAATTATCATTAATTTTGAGCAGTTAAGTCTTGTAAACAGAACTATGCAGCAGTTTCACTTTGTTTGTGAAAGCTCTAATTGTGTCTTGGTTTTGTCTAAAACCAGCTGACGTGGCAGAATATGATGATGGAAGCTGAGTAAACTGACCTGTAGCCTGTTTACAAAAAGAGGAAACAGCAGAACATTGTGAGAATGGATGGTTCCTTTGATCTCCTTAAGTGTAATGAGGACCTGCCTTCCTCACCTGTGTGCCACATGGATTATGGTAAATAAAAAATTCACATTCTACATTTAAGCAAACTGACCTTTTCCTCATGTTTATTATGAATAATTCTGTTGGCCCCTCTGCAGATGACATGCCAGAGCTGCAGGAGGTGGAGGAGGACCAGAGGTCTCCAGGGTTATTTCAGGTTGGAGCAGGAGTGTCTCACCAGGAGCTCAGCTGCTCTCCCAGCACCAACTGGCTCGCAGAGCTGGCCAACATTGCCACCAGTCCTCAGAGCCCCCTGCTGAAGGACACCCCACATAAGAGGTTAGTACAGATACATAGGCTACGAGCATGAAAGTCCTGTAAGCTTAATGAATTCATACATGGCACATAAACACACAAAAAAAGCTGATAAGACAAGCAATAACACACTAGTACACCTGGGGAAATTCCACAAAGCCGGATTGACATGTATAAGAAAACACCTGAATTGCAGAATATGGTTATGTAGTTATCAATGCAAAGTCAACTTTACAGTAAACCTGGCTAATTAATCTATTTAGTGGCTTGCATTTAACTTCACATACATTTTAAATATCAATTTCAAGATGTACAGTATCACCATTATGTGCCCTTTTGATCAAGTTCTTTTCTTTGCAGTTTAAGTAGAGATGCAGCGATTGCAATTTTTTGGTCTATTCTAATTTCCTTTTTTTTTTTTAAAGTCTGACCTGCCGATTCCAATTGTCTTTATTTCTAAGAACTGGAAGTAGCTGGGTTTCAGTCACCCAAAATTCAAAAAATAATCCTCTACTTTACACTCACTTGAGGTGGTTTTTGACTTTTGTGCATTAATTCTTTTGTTAATGCACAAAATAGAAGATGGAAACACATTTGCCAAATAAGTTCTGGTGTAGCGAACATCAAACTCATGTCACAGCTGTTTCCGTTGTGCAGCATTTCTCTGTCTTCATCTCCAGACAGCTGTGAACACGGTCAATACTTTTCTTAACAAAGAGGACAAGTACAAGTTGCAAAAAAAAGTAGTACATGTTGCCCAGCTGAAAGTAATTCAGCCAGACCCCTCTCCATTTTCTCTGTTTGCCAGTTTTTCTGTTTTGTTATCGGTTTGTAACCTCTGCTTCTTCTGCTTTTTTTTTGTTTTTTGGTAATCACAGCCAAGCTATGGTATGTTACCTATACCGCCATCTTCCTGCAAAACTAGCGTAGTTCATCTGCTTACAACCACTTGATGGAAATGCACCTAATTTGCATTTCTTGTTTCCTTTTTGTGAACTTTCAAAAGACTTGCATACAATTTATCTGGAAACTAGTCTATTGACAGCATACACAGACATTTTTGTAACTTTTCTTTAATGAAAAATTTTAATAAAATCAAGCATAACAACCTCCTCCAACTAAAAATGAAGTGCAATATTTGTACTTTTCTAAATATGAACAGATGCAACAGGTAATAGAAACAGAAAAACATCTGCTACTACTACTACTGTGCACACAGTTCTTTTTGAAGTGTGTGTAGTTCACAGGTTGGATATAGTACATATACATGCATTTCATGTGTTGCCAGTAGTTCCCTCATTGTGTAGCTACGATTTGTCTGAGATTTTGGATGTAGTTTCCCCTTTTCTGTTTCTGTGGGCTCCTCTGAGTGCTGTGTGCGCACTGGGTGGTTCCAGTGTGCGAGTGAACACGCACCCGGTACAGACATGAGCGCGAGGCTCGCTTGAGGTGCATGTGAGATGCTATGCTTTCAGTCTGCTACTGTGTGCATGACATGAACTACTGTGCCTCTAAATGTGATCAGCACAGAATCCGAAATCTCAGTGATCAGCAGGTCACCAGTGAAGGCCAATCACACTAAAAACCAGCCATTTCCGATCTCCCGCCAATTGATCAGTGCATCTCTAGTAGGAAGTTATTTCATGTTTGAGAAATGTGTCATTGCAGCCATGTCTTTTGGTAGCA
This sequence comes from Monopterus albus, assembly GCF_001952655.1. Lineage (NCBI taxonomy): Eukaryota > Metazoa > Chordata > Actinopteri > Synbranchiformes > Synbranchidae > Monopterus > Monopterus albus. Next base: position 1,658,640 of record NW_018127887.1, on the reverse strand, counting down.
TATTAGTCCAAGTGGACTTAGCCCTTTCACAGTATATGCATGGCAGACTAACTACATGTGTTTATAACTGTCATTTTTTTCAGATCATCTCCAGTCCACATCTTTGGCAATAGTAACAGTTTACATTCCTACGCCCGGCCCCCATTAGCCAGTAGTGCACCCAACCTGACCAGAGGCCACCTCAGGGAGCGCAGGCGTGTCAGGGTAAGAATTATCCATTCCTTTAGAACCAGTGATTATTTCATAGAAAAATTTGCATGACATGCATATGGATATTGTTTTATTGATATCACTGTATGATGTATTTCATAATTTATGACAGGCCAGCAGTGAATCAGAGTCTGGAGTTTTTTCAATGTCCTCTTCATTTTCTGATGACGAAGACATGGCCTGGTCCCATTCCTGGCCCTCCACAGTCTGGCATTGCTTTCTCAAAGGTGCGTACAAACAAGCTAATATACATAGGTAGCTACGAGCATATATGCACACACTTAAACCTCATGTTGCTAACATGCATTTTTCTTGGAAAAAAATGGTCTTGAGAATTGTAGCTTGACGACATAGTCCACAGTCTAGTATTCACAGTTAAAAACAGAAAAGCTATTCATTAATCTGTTAATATTTACAACCACAAAATAAAAATAAAAAATTAAAATATACAGTGTTTTTCAAACATGAGCGGTTAAGAAACATTTTGTTTTTATCTGTAGCTCAATCTCTTTATGTTTGTGAATAGACTAGATGGTCAAACTGGACTGATTGTGCCTTTTAAGCGCTCTAGACTTAAAGTTGGCTAATGAGAACCAGACATGCAATCAAGACTGTTTGGACCAGAGCTGTAGAGGTGCTGACACTAATCTGAAAGATCCTCCCTTTACAATTTTCTCAACCAGGATGAGTGTGAATTATAAACATTTTCAGAGAAATCCTGACCTCTGGTGTTTAAACAGCAATACTGCATCACATTTCCCAAAGCCTCTCATCTGCTTATTCATTCTGTTACACTGTTTTCAGGAACTCGCCTGCGCTTCCATCGAGGCCCTAATGTGGAATGGCAGGAGGCTGATGAACTCGGGGATTCAGATGACGACTCAGATGATGAAACCATGGTGCCATTGTCCTCCTCTCTCAAGGTAAGTAATCAATAGTGGCTTTGGTACTGGTACAGTATCAAAATTGGTAGGATGCTGAGACAATAGGGAATCAGGGGTTCTGTCAAGGCATGATAGAGAGGGGAGAGACTTATCTTCCCTGCCACCTGTCTGTTTTCCCTTCCTCATCTACATCTTCCCTCTCACCTGTCTGTCTTCCCTCCCACCTTGCCACCTGTTTTCCCTCCCCATCTACAGCTTCATTTCCCCTCTCAGTCTGTCTTCCCTCCCCATCTACCTCTTCTCTATCTTCTCTCCTACCTGTCTATTTCCCCTCTGTCTTGCCTTGACAGAGAATCGAACCCTGACCTGCTGCACCAAAGTCACTGGTTTCTGCTATTGGTAAATGCAGGGAAAGGGGGTGAGGCACACATTTATTTGCTTAAAACAAAGACATTAAGATTAACAAACGGTACCACATAAACGGTCACACAGTAACACACACACACACAAAATAAACACCCAGTCAAAGCAATACAGTGTCACACAGTAACACACACAGAGGTACAGTGACACACCCAAACACACACACAGGTTTGTCTGCCTTTAAAATATACCTGTCAGATGTCAGTAAAAATGATTCTTTTAGAACTTTAAGCCATTTAATTTCTACCTCACTGTGGGATTAGGCCTTCTGCTGTTTTAGAAATGCTCTCAAGCTCTCACCTTCTTCAGATAATGACCATCAGTATCCACACACATTTTCTTCAGGAAATGCATTTGTCTAGTTATCTGCTGCACTCTCGAAAACCCTTAAGGTGTACTGAGAACTTGCAGTGGTGGTCTAATATCGTACAATAGAAACCACATCTTCAGGCAGCCGCCAGATTGTTTTTGCCCCAGTTCTTTGATGGTGTTTAATTATCTTGCATTGCTGGTGAGTAAAGCTTCCTCTTGTTGGTCTTTTGCTTCATTTGCAGAGATATGGTTCAGAGGGGCTAAAGTTGGTGAGCCATGAGGAGACCGTGTCTTTTGGCCAGGCAGTTCTTAAACTGACCTTTGACCCTGGCTCACCTGATGACAGCCTTTTAACAGCTGAATGCCGATTGGATCACCCATTTTTTGTAAAAAATAAAGGTAAAATAACTATTTCCTGTTCAGCAGTATGTACAAATAGAACATAATATTGGGTTTTGAGAGACGGCTCAAGATAAAACTATGTCAGACAGATTTTAAAGCAGTGCGTGAGATTCATCTTTGCCAACAGAGGTTTCACTGACTATAGAATGTTTGCTATTTGAGGACTATGTGGTTTTTTATTTAGATACACAGCTTTAAGGATCAATGTAAACTGTAATTTCTCATTTGTTACAGGGTGGTCTTCGTTTTATCCGAGCCTTACTGTGGTGCATCATGGGATCCCTTGTTACGAGATGCAGCTAGGAGATGTGTGCCTGCCACCCAACCACCCAGATGCCATTAACTGTGATGACTCAGTTGTCTTCGACACTTTCAGAAGGTATACTAATAATGTGATCATCCTCTGTGCAAGTAAATTAAGTGCCATCACCCGTGTGAAGAACTGTTTTTCTTGTGATGATGACTGATACGGTTTATACACACACAACCTCTCAAAGATGCCTTGCTGTTATCGACATCCAAGTCCATCCGTAGCTTACAGGCTTCTTATATTTGAGCAGGATGATTTTGTTGAGCAACCTAAAAGTGAAATGTTCCTTTTAAAACTTCAAAGAAACCACAAGAGTTAATAATGTTCATATCTCAACATTAAGATAACTGGTCTATAGATGTTGTTTAATAATTATCACACATCTACAGTTATTTACATGTACAGTATTTTGTGATGTTTTTGGTCACAGCGAGAGAAATTAAAATGAAAACTGTTTTGCAGTGTAGCAGAATTTGAAATAGATTTAACAGCACATGAAAAGCAGATACAGTTTATCTGCAATTTAAATGTATCAGATTACAGGCACAGTATTAACTCTCTTTTTCTGTCCTTTCTCCTGCAGTTATGACTTCACCCCGCTAGATTCCTCAGCAGTGTATGTTCTCAGCAGCATGGCTCGTCAGCGCAGGACCTCGCTGTCCAGTGGAGGTGCTGTTAGTCCAGACTGTGATAAACTTGAGCGCTCCAGTTCCCCACAATCCTTGATTAGCAAATCAAACAGGAGCCACACCTCAGGGACAGCCAGTGGTGCCACGCCTACAAAATGCAAGCGGCCAATGAATGCCTTCATGCTTTTTGCCAAGAAGTATCGCGTGGAATACACGCAGATGTATCCTGGAAAGGACAACAGGTATGCAAAAGTTAAATGAAGTCCCTTGAGGGGTTACATATGGTAGCTTTTTTTGTGAAGCAGATTGATCTAATTTAAGTTAATATTTCTATGACTGTGCCACATCTGCACATTAGCCTTCTGTTCAGTGAAGCTGTATATTCAACACTGCCCATACAGAGACAGTCTATCACAACTGGATTCGCTTATTCGTCTGTGCCATAGACCTCCACTGTTGTTTAAAAACACAGTAAAACACAGCCCTGCACTAGTTGCACTATTTCCTCATTATGAAAATGTTAGTCCAAAGGCTCCAAACAGCTGTAACTCTTGACAGCATTTGAAGTAAACAAGAGTCAAGGGCCATGCATAAGCTAGCTGGATATTCTTAATAAATATGCAGGTCTGGTGTTATGTAATGAGGAAATGCATTCACTGGAAGCTCAAAATGTGGTGGTGTACCGGACTACATTATATTTGTGTATATTTTTGTCCTCCCCAGCTACATACATGAGAGGGTCAGGAATATTAGGAACATCTCTGAATATAATCTAGTCCGGTACAACACCACCTTTAACTATGAGCTCAAAAATAAACAATTAAATTTATACATTTATGACAATTTTACCAAAAACAAACATTGAGCTTCATAAACACAGATGTTAAGGTGGAAGTGCTGCACTGAAGTGCATACAGTTGTACCTAATAAAGTGGCTGGTGTGTGTATGTGACAAAGTGTAGTGGTGTGCTTTCCTCATGTGTTTGTAATTGTGAAGGTCTGTGGCACAGACGAACTGTTCCAGTTCTGACAGATTGACAGACATTATTCATGAGTAGAGGCAAATCATTGTTGTTTTAGTCTTTGTATGGGCAGTGTTGAAAAGGTAATATAGAAAATGACTGGCCTTATCCTTTAAGATATGGTCACATCACATGTTCACTATACAAATATTCGTTTCATTTCCCAGTCATATCTAGTGAAGCCCAGCTGCACCTCAATTCAAATGTGTTTCCTATTTCACTGCAACTTCCAGCCAGCTCCAGCAGATTTACAGGTCAGAGTTCACCACTATTCAGCATCAACAGCCAATAGAAACACTGCTGCACTGTGTAGAGAAATTTTAAAGTTATTATTCTGACTAGTTTCTTCTCAATTTTTTTGTGTATTATCACACTAATAGACTACAGACTATAATACACATACCCTTGTTTTCCTGGAGACTTACTGTCACCTAACACTGAAACTTTACCATAAAGTTCAGTGATTTACTTCACAAGGACCAGTACATGAAAGGCAAGTCCCCAGAATGTGAGTGACTCTGTGTTTGGGTCACCACAAGTATAGATAAACAAGGCCACTGCAGCGTGTTCTTCATGAAGAATAATCGGAGTCAACTATCACCTTTCAAACATTTATTATCATAACTGAACAGACAATCGAATAAAGCAATTTACAGAGCTCTGGGTTCCATCTCTATCTGAAGCCCTAACCCTAAATTGAACAGCAAAACCGTTCAATTCGTCTTCAGGATGAGAAGGAACGCCTACCCTCCTGAAACCCAGTTACTTATACAATTTGAAATGTGCAATTGTAGGCTGGTCTGGTCCTCTCGTGTTGCTCCATTGGTCCATCTATCCATCCATCCCCCTCCTGCGTCCTTCCTGCTCCAATGGGAAAGGCAGCTTCCTAAAGAGGGAGGAAATCCTACTCTATCTAAATTCCTACACTCACTTCTTTCTTTGTTTCCAACTAACTACACTCTATAAAACATGGCTTTCCATTTGGCTAATTAAACTATCTTACCTGTGTGTGTCTGTATATGGCCCTGCCTTTGAAGTGGCTTCCTCTTCCTGGCTCAGATCTAATCTCTGTTCTAGGAATTCCACTAAACAATAGCTCCACCGTCCCATCAGCCAGGTGGTGGTAATAAAGTAACTGTAGACCCTCTTTGCTAAAGCTATTAACCTTAAAATTCAGTGTTTTAATGACCCAGGTTCCCTTGATGTTAAACAGTACCCCAGTTGGCTAACACAGTAAATACTGGCCAAGAATTCAGTGAACACACAGAATGATATACTCAACTATGTAAACATAATTGTAACATAAGTAAGCAAACTTATGCGTGCTCTAAACTAAATCCTAATGATTCATTTTCTTAATGTGATAGAATAATCATACGCACACAAAGTAAACAAACAAGTTAACTAATCAACAAATATTGTGTCAATCTTCTACTAACTAAGTTCTTAATTCAGTCTAATATTAAAACTAATCCTAATGTATTACTTTAACAATTTTACTCAACACCACACTCACATACACAGTATACTGAGAGCGATGGTACAGTTTGTAGTCTGTGTACTGTTGCACTAAACAGCATGATGGTGCACACACTACAATAATGACTTTGCCATTTCCAGACACAGTGCAGCAATGTTCCTATGAACAAAGGTGACTCCTGACACTAAGTTCACTGAAGCCAGCTGAAGATTGCAACAAAACAGGAAGTACATGCTTGACTTTGTCCATCATAGGAGCTGTAATTGATGTAGTGGGAGTAAAATATGCTGAGGGAAAGTGTAATACGACCTATAGTGACCTTCTCTCTCTCATGTTGTGTTAGCTTATGTAACAGAGGTACCATTAGAGAATGAGGGTTGAGGTGGAGCAGTGTGTACTGCAAAGCTAAAAATTAGAAGATGCTGTGCTGCTGGGTGATTAGTAGATAGAGCTGTCAAGGCCACAGCTACAGACTGAAACATGAGGCTTTGCTCACTCAGTTGCCTGTTTGGGTACACCCTGGTCCAGCTAATGTAGGCTAATACAATAGTCCTGCAGTAAATTCTTTGCTCATCAAATTGGTGATGTTCAGTCTTTGTTGAAACTGTTTAGAGAAGTGATGACTCACCTGTATCATCAGTTCTAAAGATGTAGTTTGTGGTGCTGCATTACTTTATGTTGACAGTTGTTGCTATTGTTTTGTCCTCCCCATTTATGTCCGTGAGGCTAGGCTAAATATACACCTCTCTGTATAATGGAGTACAGTTCAACAACAGCGCAAACTACGTCTTTCTAAATGGTGATACAGCTGAATCAATACCTCTCTGAAACAGCTGAATGGCATCGCCTTCATGAAGAACTTTTGTTAGACTGCAATAATTTTAGCTAGGTGTACCTAATAAACTGCCAACTGAGGCCTTGTCCATACATACACGGGTTGTTTTTAAAACGCAGTTTTGATGTGGTTTGGCCTTTCATCCACACATAAACTACATTTTAGGTCACTGAAAACGGTGTTTTTAGAAACTCTGTTTTCAGTGTTGACATGTGGGTAGGGAAGCTGAGTTTTGGCTCAACTGACAATTATACAGGTGTACCTAATAAAGTGGCCGGTGACAGTAGGTCACTGCTATACTTATCACTTCCAGAGTGATTTACTCCACAGACCCCAGTGCCAGGCATTAGTGACCAACATGAGTGAATGTCTAGGCTCATATTACCGGCTGTTGGCTTGGCGTACTCTTGACAGCACGTTCTTGCATTTTTTTGTAAACAAGGATTTTTTTTTTTTTTTTTTTAAATTGAGGGAACAATACCCGTGTACAAGTGGACTTAGCCTGAGACTAGTTTAACACAGAGAGAATTGCCTCATGAATAGATAAAGTAACACATAAGTCTTGCAGAGTACAACATTTAAGAAAAATCATCTCTAACCTCTCACTCCAGAGCCATTAGTGTCATCCTGGGTGACAAGTGGAAGAAGATGAAGAGTGAGGAGAGGAGGATGTACACCATGGAGGCCAAAGCTCTGGCTGAGGAGCAGAAACGACTCAATCCAGACTGCTGGAAACGTAAAAGAATCAACTCAGTAAGGACAAAAGTCTCAACACCCAGACTGCATTACATGTCAATTACAGCTACCCAGTCTTTGGTTTCAACCACGTGTCCATACAGCTTACCTACTCTTCATGTTGTCCTTCTCCAGGGATCCCAGCAGACCTAGATAATCCCCCAAAATCCCCAGCAGCTGGTGTTGTGCATTGGAGAGGTGCTGGAGTCTGGTGGACCGCTTGATGCCTCTTTGCTCTCCTGTATTTATGAGATTCAACTGTGATGCTGAATTCACTTGCTTTTTGTAACCTTGAATCATTATAGAGACAAACCAGAATTATGAATTATAAACAAAACATGTAATCTAGTCACTAACAGTGCATATATTTTCTTATATCTTTGTTCCTCTGAAATAAGAATGAATCCTCTCATTTATTTTGGATTATTTCATATTCATGGTTGAAAAAAAAAATGAGAGCCTGTGGTGCTATGCTGTGTAGAAGGAGCAAATTAAACAAGTGTGTATTTAGAATTGTAAAAAAGGGAATTTCAAATAACCTTTTCACCACTGTTCATACTGATATTTGTAGCATTCAATATATTGCACAGATTGGTAACCTTTCATACATTTTCTAATACAGTATATATTCTGCAGCTGAATTATGGACAGTATAGTTTGTGATACTGCTCTGCCAAGTCTTTGGTTTGTGCCCAACCACCTGGCCATATAATGAGAAGCCTTTTAGCATGTGGTGTTGGGTTTACACTCGGTCACAAAGCACTTCAGGCCTTCGCTGTAAGTGCTTATTTTTTGCACTTTATATAAATATGTAATCTAATCCTATACAGCCATTGTATACTGGCGGAAACCAATTGTATAATACAGCTCGTATCTTGATAGTTTGCCGCTGACAAGTCGTGGCCCAGTAGTCATGCTCTGCTTTCAGGTTACTTTTGAATTTTCAGAGCTTTGTTCATAATGTACAGGTTTCATAGCTCCAACAACCTCTTGCACAGAATATCCTTGTACCATATTATAAATAATTTTTTAAAACTTTTAAAACATCTTATCCATGTGTATGGTTCTTTTCATAAATGGTGAAAACAACCTGTGGGGATGCTTGGCTTTGTGTTTACATATAGTCACGGCCAAAAATATTTGCACCCCTGCATTTCTGTCAGATAACACACCATGTCTTCCAGAAAATGGTTGCAATCACAAATTCTTTAGTATTCTCATGTTTTTTCCTTTGTTTGCACTGGAACAACAAAATGCAGAGGGAAAAAAGCCAAATCTGATACATTCCACACAGAACTCTAAAAACTAACTGGACAGAATTATTGACGCCCTCAACTTAATATTTTGCAGCACACCCTTTGGACAAAATGACTGAACTAACTGGACAGAATTATTGACGCCCTCAACTTAATATTTTGCAGCACACCCTTTGGACAAAATGACTGAAATCAGTCTCCTTCTGTAACCATCAGTGAGTTTCTTGGACCTCTCTACTGGAATTTTGGATCACTCTTCTTTTGCCAAATGCTCCAGGTCTATATTGCCAGCAACTGTTGACTGCTACAGGTGAGTTTCTTTACAAATTAAAGGAGCATCACATGCTTGAAATATAACCATTTCTGATGATTTTGAAGAGGTGTCGATAATTATGTCCAGTCTGTTTTTTGAGTTCCATGTGGAATGTTTCAGATCTGGCTTTTGTTCTCTGCGTTTTGTGTTGTTCCAATGCAAACAAATAAACATGAGAATCCCAAAGATAATTTTCTGGGAGCAGTGGTGTGTTATCTGACAGAAATGCAGGGGTGCCAGTATTTCTGGCCATAACTACATGTTAACCTATTTTTACTTGTCCCTTGCTTTGACTAATTTCCAGTTTCCTCACAAATTTAGTCTCTGAATTCACTGATCTAAATGTCCAACCAGTAAAGCCTGAGGCTTCCAGGTCACAACATGGCTAAAGTGTGTTGTGCTCTTCTGTTTCTCTACTGTTCTGCCACATCAAAACTGTCATGCACAAATACTAACAAAGCCTCCCAAGCAGCAGTTGTTCTGTATGAGAATTATCTGGTTTTGGGCTGAATGAGGACAGCCAAAGGTTTTAATTGAATCTTGTACTCACCAGGACCCCAGTTTCTTCACTTGGACATGAAAAGGGATCTGAAAGAAAACAAAAGAACAAATTACATAACCATTTAAATAAAGACAGCATTTCCAAAGATTGTTTTCACAAATCATCTGGTGATGTGGATTGGCGACCTGTCCAGGGTGTACCCCGCCTTCGCCCGATTGCCGGCTGGGATTGGCTCCAGCACCCCCCGTGACCCCGTTCAGGGACTAAGCGGTAGAAAATGGATGGATGGATGGATGGATCTGGTGATGTAGTTAAATATGAAAAATGTTGCTTTAACTTGCCTTGTTGCACAGGGATTAAGAAAATAATAAAATAAAACAGGTCATATAATTTACGTTGATACAGCCAGAGGGCACAATCACTCTATTTTGTTCAGTGGAACACATGATGCTGTTTCATAGGATGCAAACATCATCCCTCTCAATCTGCTCTTTGTAAACGATTATGGAATTGTAAGGTCACCCTAATAATGACTGTAAATATACTGTATAGTTATGGTCCTGTGGTTTAGGATCCCGTAATATGTTGCCGCTTCATAGAAAATAAATGATTTCTTTGCTACTGACCCGTAGGTTTAAAGAACAGAACACCCTCCAAATGATTTATGGACACTGGGAAGTTATTATGTTCATGTTTATGAATACCTCAAGGGCTTTGCTTGTCTGCTAGCAGAAATGATGAGTGTGAAATGATGAGATTTATAGAACAGCATGCCTCATCAAAGAAAAGGGGTCTAATTATAGCATATCAGTAACAGGCCACTCCAAATTAATTCAAGTTGAATACTCTATGGAGTATATGGAGGGAATGGGCAGTTGTGTAACGTGCTTCTGTTACAACACTTGTAAGTTTAAATACAGAACTGAAGAATATCACAGTTATTTGGTCAGAAATTAAATGCATTTTTCAAATCTTGTCACAGTTTTGTAAATTAAAACTCTGTGTCACTGTCATAAAGGGTAGATCGCATAATATTAAAGCTGAATTGTCTTTTTATGAACATAACTGTGATGGAACATAGCATGCTGCTGTAAGAACACAAACAGCTGTCGTGTATTCTCACCTTTGGCTGCTGTACTAAGGTTTAATTGAGGATTAAATGGACTATTTTAACAAGATGCTACCTCTGCTAACATCACTAGAGAAAATATTATTAATAGACCCTAAAGAACAATGCTTAAACTAAGTGACAAATCAGATTTCTAAAGGCATTTAATTTTTTTTCTTCCAGAATCACAATCAGGACAGAAGTAGTCATCTAATTCATTTGAGGTCACTAGGCAGCAATACACAGAGCTGCTTATTTTTTGCACAAATTGCTTGCAGTTATGCATACAGTCCTTTGACAGGATCAACTGGAGAAGAAGGGAATAATAAAATGAGCAATTAGAATGGAGAGAAACTGACAGGGATCATCACTGCTGGCTTCCTTTTAAATCAGAAACTGCACCTTAATCAAGGCTTCCTAATTAGGGGCAATTAGCTTTGGTAATTCACTGAGAGGTGGCAGACTCTCTGCGTCTTTGTTGCAGCAAGATGTGTGTGTCTTTGTCTGGCAGTCAGCTTTAAATGGCGCTGTGTTAAGGATAAATGAGTCTTCTCTCTGTTTTGTTCACACTGGTTACTGTGACTGATATACAATATTATGTATAATTTGTTAAAAACAAAAAAGGAGTTGGATTATCATTCATGCAAGGTCTTTCTTAATTCTTATATTTTGGGTTCCTGCATATGCACCTATATATACTGACCAAAATATTAAAGGATAAGGATATATCAGATTTGTGTTCAGCATTTTTCAGCTGTCTAACATCATTCCTAATGATATAATTAATATGACCTGGGCCGAAATAAGCAACAGAGATTGAATTAATCTATTAAAAATAAAACTTTGGATAAAAAAAAATGAATCTGCAACTGTTTTAATAGGATTACTAGTAAAGTGACTTTGCAAGCAAAAATGCCAAACATGTCTTTGTCACGTATGAGTCTTGGACTGACGGACGAACACACGATTCCATGTGAAGACATCACCTGAGGTAGTGTTTTTCACTACACTGTGACAGTCTAAACAAATATATAATGAATCAAAAAAATTTATTTAAAAGGCAGCTTCACTGATGGGGTAAAAAAAAAAGTGTTAGTTGCATGTCTAGTTTTTTTTGGTTGACTGTTTTTTCTAGTTTTTGCTAAAACAGACATCTCAGTTAGCTGTTAAACAGCTTCAACAGCATCCCAGTTTTAGTTTAGAGGAATATAACGTCTTCCCGACAGGCTGCGATCACATACAGAAACATTTTAGAACTAACATTACTCCAAGTGGCTGGCCAGAGTAAATATAAGACTTTTGTAAATTTAATTTATGACTTTAATACAGTCTGAAGTCTTTTTTTTTTAAATGGAATTTAACGTTTTTTTTTAATAAAGATTTGTCACGACTGTTTCAAGACCCTTGTTAGTAATTATCAGAGAAATCCTAGATGCATCTTCATGCTCATTTGTTACTTGTCTCAAACCATTATGCTGAGAACTTAGAGAAAAGGAACTGACATTAATTAGAATTAGAATTATAACAGAAGGACCAGAAGTGTGTTAAACAAAGTGAAGTGTTTGAATATGGAAGTCGCTAAAACACGCTAAATGTTAGGCTATGCATCAACATTGTTGTACAGCCTGTTCTCTACAATAACTGATCAAGAGCAATACAGTACATAAATTCAGGTTACTGAATACTGTATTCACAGGTGCCATATTCCACCCCTCCTTTGTCTTCCTTTCTCCACTTATATTCTATAATCTGTTCTTCTTGTGCCCACATCTCTGCCTGCCTATCACTCTTTTCCTTGTGCTTCGGGGGCCCTAATTGGATGGTGTATGAACACTGAAAGGGGGAAATCATTCCATTTTCTTGAGACACAGGTTTCAGGCAACAGAGAACTGAATTGAATAGACCCATGCTAATAGAATTTGCACTTGGGTCTGACAGCTGGACAACAGAACTGTCATGAGGACAGAAATCACACAAGAGTCAAAGAAATCCCTACAAGCCAAGTCCACAACCACAGGCATACTAATCCACACTAATGCTCATACTGAATAGTTGTTAGTTTCGACACGCACAAGTGCTGCTAAATCTGTGATTGTGTCACATTCAAGGTGACTGCTTTTGTAGAGAAGGCTGCGATCTAACTTTTTAACACCAATGGTACAGGTCCCAGAGCTGGTAGCACCACAGCAATGATAAAGAAATCCTGACAAATACAGATAAAGAGCAGCAGTGATCCCCATTCATCTTCCAGATTGCATCCTATTATCTCAATTTCAAATAATATAAGATATAATATATGCACAATATAATTCAAATATTTACAAGCCTAAAAAGAACAATACGTATGAACTGCCAAATGTTTAAATAGGAATAATGTAAAATTAATTGCAGTGTTACATTATTGAACAGAGGAGTGATCCCAACCAGTTACACACTGAGATTTTAATGTTAGGACTGGAAGCAAATGGGTACACAGAGTAGCAGCAAATAAGTTTGGGTAGCGGGATCAGTTTAGGGAACGAAAAGGCTGGATTGGTGCATCCATACAAACTGTGATGACATGGATTTATTGAAAAATATTTGAAGCCAGGACATGACTGAAAATGGTAAACATAATTAGCCTTAGATGCTCATTTCCTTTGTTTACTATATTTAAAGATACACCTCAGGATTAGACAATGTAATTAATGTCACCCGGAGATCGATAACCCTAGGCACACGGCATAATGAGAAATCAAGACATGGCACAGAGAGAGAAAGACAGGCAGACACCTGACTCTACTCACATTATGCTCCAGTAATAAACAGTAAATGGGAACTTAATAAACATATTTCATTCTGTAGGGTATCATAAAATGCTGATTTGAATTAAAAGATAATTAGATTGTTGCAGCTCATCTAATGTTGTTGCCTCCTTATTTACTCAGGAGGAGTTGTGAGTAGTCAGAGTCGTTTGCCTGCGGTGAGCTGCAGCAATGTTATATCAAGAGACTAATAAAGACATTTGAATTTATGCAGCCAACTAATTCATCACAACAAGAGAAGCCACCAGGTCAAACATGACATCCACTGCTGCAGCTGTCGGGAGTGTGACATGCCTTTATGATCATTACATGGTGGGTGTACATGTATTTCAGAGTCACGCACAGCTACAGAGATGATATTGGGGCATGGACTAGTTAACAAGCTACTTGCTGACTGTGCTGCAGACTTCCATAGAGAAGCATTGACAGCGTTTGTAATTAAGCCGTGACTGTGCAGTGGGAAATAATTTTAGCCTCCACTGAAAGGCTCATGTGTTCAGCAGTGTTAAATGACTAAAACAAAAGCCCAGAAAGATTTAAAGGTTAACAATGCAGGAGAATAATACTGTTGCTTTGACACACCCAGAAATTAATGGTAACAAACTCCCTCAGGTGCCTTCCACACATGCCAAACCTATTACCATTTCTGAATATTTGCTATTTAAATTTATTATCTTAATCCTGACTTAATCAGGCTTGAGCAATTTACATATGAATTAAAAAGACAGTGTAGTGGCTGCTAGCACACGTTTGCATGCTTTTGTAGAGATGCAATGAGTGGACAGTTTTTAAAAGTGTACAGTATATGTAAAGTATGGATAAAATGCTCTACTGCAGTGTATATAATGTTATGCTGGAATATCAATATATGCTGTGATATACAGTCTATTAATACAATTTTTGGAAAATCAATGAAAAACTATTTATTGATAAAAGTAACCAGAGACAAGTCTTTGTGTTTAGCTACATAAAAACAGATCATTAACGTAGAAATCGTACAACCATAGTACAGTGCCTTGCGAAAGTATTCGGCCCCCTTGAACTTTGCGACCTTTTGCCACATTTCAGGCTTCAAACATAAAGATATAAAACTGTCATTTTTTGTGAAGAATCAACAACAAGTGGGACACAATCATGAAGTGGAACGAAATTTATTGGATATTTCAAACTTTTTTAACAAATAAAAAACTGAAAAATTGGGCGTGCAAAATTATTCAGCCCCCTTAAGTTAATACTTGGTAGCGCCACCTTTTGCTGCGATTACAGCTGTAAGTCACTTGGGGTATGTCTCTATCAGTTTTGCACATCGAGAGACTGAAATTTTTGCCCATTCCGCCTTGCAAAACAGCTCGAGCTCAGTGAGGTTGGATGGAGAGCATTTGTGAACAGCAGTTTTCAGTTCTTTCCACAGATTCTCGATTGGATTCAGGTCTGGACTTTGACTTGGCCATTCTAACACCTGGATATGTTTATTTGTGAACCATTCCATTGTAGATTTGGCTTTATGTTTTGGATCATTGTCTTGTTGGAAGACAAATCTCCATCCCAGTCTCAGGTCTTTTGCAGACGCCATCAGGTTTCCTTCCAGAATGGTCCTGTATTTGGCTCCATCCATCTTCCCATCAATTTTAACCATCTTCCCTGTCCCTGCTGAAGAAAAGCAGGCCCAAACCAGGATGCTGCCACCACCATGTTTGACAATGGGGATGGTGTGTTCAGGGTGATGAGCTGTGTTGCTTTTACGCCAAACATAACGTTTTGCATTGTTGCCAAAAAGTTCGATTTTGGTTTCATCTGACCAGAGCACCTTCTTCCACATGTTTGGTGCGTCTCCCAGGTGGCTTGTGGCAAACTTTAAACGACACTTTTTATGGATATCTTTAAGAAATGGCTTTCTTCTTGCCACTCTTCCATAAAGGCCAGATTTGTGCAGTATACGACTGATTGTTGTCCTATGGACAGAGTCTCCCACCTCAGCTGTAGATCTCTGCAGTTCATCCAGAGTGATCATGGGCCTCTTGGCTGCATCTCTGATCAGTCTTCTCCTTGTATGAGCTGAAAGTTTAGAGGGACGGCCAGGTCTTGGTAGATTTGCAGTGGTCTGATACTCCTTCCATTTCAATATTATCACTTGCACAGTGCTCCTTGGGATGTTTAAAGCTTGGGAAATCTTTTTGTATCCAAATCCGGCTTTAAACTTCTCCACAACAGTATCTCGGACCTGCCTGGTGTGTTCCTTGTTCTTCATGATGCTCTCTGCGCTTTAAACAGACCTCTGAGACTATCACAGTGCAGGTGCATTTATACGGAGACTTGATTACACACAGGTGGATTCTATTTATCATCATTAGTCATTTAGGTCAACATTGGATCATTCAGAGATCCTCACTGAACTTCTGGAGAGAGTTTGCTGCACTGAAAGTAAAGGGGGCTGAATAATTTTGCACGCCCAATTTTTCAGTTTTTTATTTGTTAAAAAAGTTTGAAATATCCAATAAATTTCGTTCCACTTCATGATTGTGTCCCACTTGTTGTTGATTCTTCACAAAAAATGACAGTTTTATATCTTTATGTTTGAAGCCTGAAATGTGGCAAAAGGTCGCAAAGTTCAAGGGGGCCGAATACTTTCGCAAGGCACTGTAGCAGCTCTGTGAGGCTGTACTTAGGCATTGCAGTGCCTAATACAGTATGGCTATCAGTATGCTAGCACGCCTACAACGATGATGCTAACGTGCTGATATTTAGCAAAAGAAATGTTTACCACATTCACCGTCTTATTTTAACTCGTTAGCATGCTAACACTTGCCAATTACCTTGTGACTGTTGGGAATGTCACAGTTTTTGCAGGTATTTGGTCATAAACTAAGAAACCCGAATGTTGACCTGATGACAGTACTAAGAAAAAGTAAGGCTAAAAATCCAAAATAGCCTTAAAACAGCCCTGCTTATGATTTGTAACAATGGGCACAACACATCCACAGATAGGAACCACAAGATACAGGAAATATATGGCTAAAATCTCTTATGATTGAAAAATTTACAGCATTGTAATCTGCACTAAGGGCTCCGTGAACTTTCCTTGCTTTGCATCGACCTCACACGTCATTTCAAAGCTAAAGTTGTGGAGGATGCTGTTGTGATGTCGCACACAAATTAGCCTGTGTCAAGGCCACAGATGAAGGAAAGGAAACACTGCTTTGCATGTGGACACCTGATCTTTAATTGAATCTTTGGAGACAGTGGGAAACTAACAGACTGCTGCTGCTTCAAGCCTGCCTTCAGTATGAGTAAATCCCCGATATCTGGTCTGCCCATCATTCGAGTATATTACATTCAACATTTTCCATTTGCAATTTCAGACTGTAAAACCAAAAAATGTTTTCCATGCATCTTATGTGGATGGTACTAAGACGCAAGGAAAAGATGCAAGTGAGGGAATTGACGGTGTTTCTAAGAAACCTGGAATGTACCCAGAGAAGAGCTTTCACATACTGTACCTCAGACATCATCATTTAAATGTCTTCTTCTTAAACTAATGCTCACTTTTTGATGATATTGTATTTACACTTATAAACAATATTTGCTATTAAATATTTCATCCTAGGCAGACTTTTTTGTTACTCCATCTAGTAAGGAATAGTGACAAGTGGAGTCACATTTTAATGTGACAAATTGTGCTTATTACATACAGGGGTTGGACACATTACGAGCTACAGCTGTATAATGTCCAATCTAATACTCTGTGGAAACTCTCATTCATCTAGGTCATGGGATTTCCAAAGTGCTAAAAATAGTCAACTGGACTTGCTTGAGTTGTTTCACCTCTCATTCAAGAAGCTCCTTCAGTCCAACAAGACCGACCCCAGACCGAATATGTGCTCTGCTTTAACTCTGCTTGATGACCACCTATTTCATATACAATGAGAGATTTTATAGAGAAAAGCACAGCCGAGCCATCAGCTGGTGAGGGAACTACACCCAGCCACTGGTGCTGATATGTGGATGAAAACTGGATCTAAATAAAAGCGAAGGAGGTGGAAACCTTCACAGGACATCAATGAAATGGACAGCGACATCAAATTCACATAGGAGGATTGTAGAGGAAATAGTCTGGCCCTCCTGGACTGTGCAGCACACACCGAAAAAGACAGAAGTCTGAACTTCGAAGTATACAAGAAACCCACACACACAGACCAGTATTTACTCTGAGTCTCAGCACCTAGTGAAGCACAAACTGGGAGTTATCAGGATCCTACATCACAAGGCTGAGAACGTGCCCACAAGAGCAGAGGAGAAGGAGAAGGAGCCCAAACACATCGAGGAAGCTCTTAAAGCCTGTTGCTACTCCAACTGGGCCTTTGTCAAAACCACAAAAGAGCCAGTAAGACCCCTGACAAAGAAGAAAAGAACATGACATAAAATGGTAAACAGACTACATTTATATAGTGCTTTTCTACCTTACTTGGACAAAGCACTCTACACATTCACACACACTCACACCGATGGCAGAAGAGCTGCCATGCAGGGTGCTGGCCTGGCCACCAGGAGCAACTTGTGGTTCAGTGTCTTGCCCAAGAACACTTTGAAATGTGGACTGGGGAGACTGGGAATCAAACCACCAAACCTGCGATTAGAGATTGACCCGCTCGACCCCTGAATCATGGGGTAGAGCAACACTGTCATTCGATTGCATTGCTTGGGTATCTGAAACAAAAAAATCTGAGGAGGATCTTCAACAAACACTGCATCACTGTACATTTCAAATGCAGCAACACTCTGACACAGAAGCTGGTTCACCCTAAAGACAAAACACCCAGACAGATGCAGAGCAGTGTGGCATATGCAGCTCAGTGTAGCGAGGAATGCCAAGATTTGTACACTGGGGAAACTAAACAATAGCTACACATGTACATGGCACAACACAGGAGAGTCAGCTCCTCAAGAGAGGACTCAGGATCTGAATCTGAAGGACACTCACATTTTGGTTAAAGAAACTGGTGATTTGAAAGAGAAGTGAAAGAAGCCATCTATGTCAAACTGGAATGACCATCACATTAGGTTTGCCAGCTGATCTGTAATTTCAGCTGCAAAGTTCACAGTAGCATTAAAACTGCAGTCTAGACTATGGGTGACCAGGTCCTCTAGGTGAGTTATGACAGTAAGATGATTTTTAATCTAGCAGTCCTCACAACTCATGATGAGATGTGCCCCAGACATCCCAGGCTCTTGAGAACTGGAAATGGGTTTGAAGGGTCAAAATGTGCCAAAGTTAGTGTTCTAGTTTGGCCATGCAGAAGCTAAGGACTCATTCTGAGTCAGAGGTTTATTTTTGTTTTTGATACATTGTTGAGCAGTATTCCTGGGGGGATTTGAAGGGAGTGCTGGTTCTGTTGTCTGCTCTGAAACTTGAGGAGACCCTCCCCTACAGGCAAATGCACATAGTGTGGCACAAACTCAAAAAAAAAAAAAGATGACTCGGTGTCAATCGATGAAAAAAATGTGCTTTTATTTTCAAGCTTGGAACAAAAAAGGGAAAAAAGGGGGCATTTTAATGTGCAGACATGTCATGTGAAGTGCAGCTGTCTGAAGTGGACGGGACTGACATCCTGGTGATAGATGACAGCTGTGACAGTGTAGTGCAGCTGCTGTTACCTGCAGGCCACAGTCCACTGCACAGAGTCTGTGACCTGATCTGACCATAATGGATGGGACTGTCAGCCCCTCAGGACCACTGCAAACTCATGAACACACGTACACATGCACAAGGTGTACAAGCTGAGAGGATGCACCATATGTTATTGTAACAAAAAAGGGAAAAGCCGTATTAACACATATCTAGAGGGACAAAGGAACAGAAAGAGACACTGGAAGTAAGTGACAGTTGTTGAGAAAACAAAGGTGAGAAGAAAGAGACACAGTGAGCGCTGTCATGGCAATGTTCTAAAAATGACAAACAACAGTTAATTACCACCTCCACCCACAGGTAGGATGCATACATAAAGAGGAAGGTGACAGGACACCTGCTACAAAACCTCAGCTTGTTATCACCTGCAGGTATTTTGGGAGCACTGTGTGCCTGGAGACTAGTCCATTTTTTTTTTTTTTTTTACAGATTCAGTACACACGGGAAATGTGAAAGTGTGAGGGAAATATCAAGAGATGTGCTGCTCTGACTGAAAAAGATAGAGCTTGACATTTGGTCTCTGCACGATTTTTGAGAAACCATTTAGAGGTTGCTGCTGGTACCATCAACACTTAGCAGGAGGTTACATTCTACATGCAGGGAATTTTAGTGTTCCCCAAAGACCTTAAAAAGATCTAATGAAAAGGTAAATATGGCATCCCATTTAACAGTCAACAAACTGTAGCACCATTTCTCACAACATGTCATTATAGCTACATGCTGTTCTTACAAACCATGCATTCTGTGATCCACTAATTGAGACACAGCTATTTAAAATAGCCTATTTATCACTGTCACTGGCCAACAATTTGTCTGCGGAGACAAAGTAATCACTGTTCAGACAAACTGCAAATCCATCAAAGATGGTGATGATATCATTACAACTGGCAGGATCAAAGAGAAACTAACCTGACTCCTCGAAGTGATCCAAGATTAGCAAATGCAGACTAAAGCAAATGCCAGCTGCACCAAGACGATGCTGCGAGTGCAGTTTCTGAAAGGCATAAACAGTGTTCTGGCCTCCTCTCGCCTCATACAGGCACAGAAATCCGTCCAGCTTGAAGGTTCATCTTTGAGCACATGGCTGTTTGGCAGCGCTAAGAAACCCAACACAAGCTAATAATCATCGTTCTCTCCCAACAGATGGAATGGCATGTTTGTTCTTTCACACTTACAATAGGTGATGATCAGTATAATAAGTAGTACTTCTGGAACTCTCTAGTTTAAGACCATTAAGTGTTTGCTGTGTATGGGCAGAGTCAAAAGCAAAGAGCTCTCATCAGAATTACTGAGGAAGTCTCCCCAGATGTCTGTACTTCAGAAGTTAATCTTTAGACAACTTGAGTGTCTCCACAGAGTTTAATATTTTAAAGCCAGAGGTAAAAGGAGGGCAAAAAATGATAGCTCTATATCTGCAAGTTTCAAGTTTAAATCCACCTTTTTAAATGTCTCATGAATAAACTGACAAATTTGTCACTTCCTGTTTTCCACTTTAATGTTTAGCTGCAACTTCCTCAACTGAGACTAAAGATCCTCTCAAACTGTAACACTCGATATCAAGAAACAAAAGATGTCTCTTTGGGAATTTTCTGAATATCACCACGATCAGCTAGAATGCTATTTCTGTCTACACATAAAACCAGAAACCACAACCTGAGCTGCTCCTGATAGGCTGTAAGGCCAGCCAAAGATTTTCAAGGCCGATGCCAACCGATGTTAGGTTCAGTATCTATGTTGCCAAATACATTAATCAAGTACATAATTAATGCTCCAATATCCTCTAATGTGTGTCTGACAGAACTATTAGAGTTATAAAATACATTAGCATATAGTCTCGTAGGAAACCATCATAGATAAACTGTCTCCTCTAACCTCATGCATAAAAGTAACTACAAAGTTCTAACGGTGCTTCTTTGGTTTTTAGTCACAGTTTAGACTACAGTACCATAACACTAAGCTAGATCTATTTAGATGCATGTTTCTTATAGTAATGGAAAATAAATGCTTTTTAACACAATGACAAACTCACACCCTAAACTGGGAACACAAAACTGTGAAGAACACTATGTTCTCCTGGAAAAACAATGGGACCTGGATACTGTTTTTATTTATATGACACACATTTGACTTCTGTTACACCAGCATCATCTCCTCAAAGGTTAATGCACAACCAAGTACAAAATACTAGCAAACCATTTCCCAGCAACATCAATAAAAATAGTTAGATGGGTCAGTGATCAGATAGTCAGATTATCAGTGACAGCCTATGCAAGTGATCGAATGCTCCAACAATTGTGCCATCAATTGCTCCTGCTTCTTTGTGCCTGTATGGACCAGCAAGTGTAGGCTTCACTGTCTGTTCTGGCCCACCTTCTCCATCTCAGCAATATTGCAAGCAGCAATACTGATTAATGAGAACTCTAGAGCAATGCATCACCACTGAGCCAAGATGGGGGTGTGGGTTTGTAATGGGTTGTAGCAACACTACTCTTGAGCCTAGAATGATGATGATAACAGCCCCAAACTTGAGACACAGTAGGAAGGACTGAGTAGATCTGGGTCCTCAGGAGTCACACTGTGCATCCAGGAGAATTTAATGTCATTAGGAAGATTGGGGACTGTAATATATTCACATTACCATACAGTTTTATTGTACCCTCATAGACCTGATTAGGTGAACAGAGTACAAACAGCATTCACAAAGATGCAGAAATGGCTGAGGTTAATCAGGTAACTAGCGAGTGCACTGTCACACCCTGACGTGGGGGCCCTACTAATTGCCAACAGAAGAAAAAATACATTATTGCGCTCTGCATAAACATCTCAGCAGAAAACCTTTTGCACAGCTTATGGAGTATTCATATAAAATATCACGTTTTTTTTTTTTTTTTTAGGCTAGTTTCTCTTGTGTGTGAGTGTACAAAATGTGCAACACTTATTATGAGGAGCAAAACTCCAGAAACAGATGAATAAAGCCTTAGGGTAACATCCATCCATCCATCCATTTTCCAAACCGCTTAGTCCCAAACGGGGTCACGGGGGGCTGGAGCCAATCCCAGCCAGCTGCGGGCAAAAGGCGGGGTACACCCTGGACAGGTCACCAGCCCATCGCAGGGCCAACACACAGACGGACAACCACTCACACACACAAGCACTCCTACGGGCAATTTAGAGACACCAATCAACCTATGCTGCAGGTCTTTGGACTGCGGGGAGAACATGCAAACTCTGCACAGAAAGGCCCCAGTTGGCTGGGGCTCAAACCTGCTTGTTGTGAGCCAACAGCGCTAACCACTGCGCCACCGTGCTGCCCCCCTTAGGGTAACAATGTGTCTTAATTTCATACATTTTATAGAGTATACCTCAATGAAATATGTATCTACCTGCATATCTTTTGGCTGCTTCAACTTCTTTCAACATTTACTGCAGGAAGTGAGGCAAGAACTGCATTTATATTCTAAGAAATGGGCAATCTGCTGATATACCACTATCACACTTTTTACTCCCCAATACCATTATCTTTATTCGTTCACAATTCCAGCATGTGTTCCAGCTGTTACGAAGCATGATGAGATAAAAAGACTCAATTCTGGAGAGTCAGTGGGATGCAGCTCATTACCCTAATGATTAACATATGTAACTTTAAAAAGATTAATCATCTGTACATTTTTCACATGAGCTTAATTAAAACAAATTTTTCAAATTCAAACCAAAAGACTCCACAGAGAATTTGCACGGCAGCGCAGCACAATACAACTACATAAATAAAAGGAGTACAGCACAGGTGCAAGCAATAGTCCTGTGTCTGACGGTGGAGGGAAGGAAGTCACTCAACTACCACTGTAAGCCTGTAAGACAGAACAAGAGCAAAATGTCATGCACCAAAAACAGGTAGCAGACTTGGACTTTAAGCCAAAAGTAATGCAATTAAAACTGCATCATCAAATTCCTGCATCAAACACAAAACCCTTTGAGGTCCAGGTGCTGGGAGATGCTGAGAATCATGGGAGAACCAATAACAGGGCCCGCTCCCAGAGAATCTCATTCACTAATGGCCGACCCCTGCCACATTTTGCTTTTATTTTAACTCCACACAAACAAGACTGACTCATGCCTTTAAGTCACCCACAAAGGAGACCTGCTTTTCCCAACAACTGTAATGCATGAAACATCCTTATTTGAGAGGTATTTTGAATGAAATGCTGCCAATTTCTGTTCCACTACAAGTGTAATACAGGAAAACAAAAGTAAAGTTATCGGATATTTGAGCCACAAGTCAAAGTAGAGCAAAAAACAGAGAGAGAATTTGGTTAGAGTCTGTGGTGCATAACTCCACAGTATTGTTTATACAGAGGCTGTCATCCATTTCCACAGTGCACTGAAGCAGAGGACAACAAAGGAAATACTTGGTCTGTGTGCAAAAGAGGTCAATACAAAGACTGCTCAGACAGGCTGTTCGACACATGAATAGGCAGAAGCTGAAGGATTTGATTTTTCATGAAAAATAACACTGTAGAAGACACAGCGATGCTCCATCACAGTGACCCAAATATTACTATAAATAGCTGGTGCAGCAAGTCTTCAAACAAAAATGTTAATTTATGATAACTTATGAAAATTACCTACATTAACATATGGTTGTGACTCATTGTTTTGGCTAACAATGTCTATAAATCCCACAATACAGACACACAAACCCTCCACAGTAGTATGCAGTTATAAAATACACTGGATAAATATGGATGATTGTACCAAGGTATGAGATGTAAAGAGATGAATGTGGGTTGATAACTGAACGCAGAGACAGATTTACATGTGGTTGAACACAAGATCCCTGTATAACTAACTAAATATATAGAATCAAGTGAGGAATATATGATATTTGAGGTCAGGCATGCTGATTTTATTTTATTATTGTCTGTTTGTTTTAATCATCAGTAAGACAAGTCAGCTGGTTGATCCAAAAACCAAAACGCAAGAATGCAGTGTTCTTGTTTGCTTTTCAAACTGCCATCTTTACACAGTCAACCAGACTGGGTGCAATCGCACCAGAGATGAGTTTGACTAGTGGGACATTAATAAGTAGTTTCTATACAGCCATACCAGTGGGGAAAACACAGACTCAAAAGCAACAAGGAAAACAATGTAAGATTCACCACCTCAGTCATGCAATAAGCCTAAGATGCCAAACGCAGTGAAGAATACAGGCTGTCTCAAGGAACTGGGTCTATAAGAATAACATCAGAACTAGTTTTTAACAATCAAACACTAATTGATTTGCTTAACAGTTGTGATAAATCATAGACTAATTGGTTAATCAACATATTCTTTCTGGACCGAATAATACAATTACTATTCGATGATAGAGCGCAACTCATTCTGGAATTTCAAGGCCGACAACAAATTGTAGAGTGAAAACAAATATGACAGCAGATGATACTGGCCCCCATAATTATCAGTCAAGATTAAACTGATCAGATGTGATTTCAGGTGTTACGTAGCCAATTAAAGTTAATGATGATAATGATAATCACTTTTAGTGACCAAGTATGTTACACACAAGGAATTTGTCTCCGGTATAGAACTGAAGCAGCCATCTGCGGTGCCAACTCACACACACACACACACACACACACACACACACACACTGATGGCAGCGATATTCCTGCAAGGCGCTGCTCTGGTCATCGGGAGCAACTTGGAGTTCAGTGCCTTGCCCAAGGACACTTCAACATGTGTACTGGGGAGAACGGGAATCAAACTGCGGATCTTCCAGTTGGGCGAAGACTGCTCTACCTCCTGAGCCACAGCTGCCTCAAAATGATATAATAAGTATACTTAAAATATGTTATATTGATTAATTATCATTTATGAATGCTAGTTATTGTAATTCTACCAAAACAGCCTGTAGCACAAAAGCAAGCCAGGAACAATCAACACTGTCCGTCTGAGACGCAGCAGTAAAAGTTATTACTGCCAGGTTCTGCTCGATACTTGACCTGAGGCGGGAGCAGAAATAACTACTCAAACAAACTGTGTGTGCAAACACTTCCTTAGCCAAGTGGAGGAGGAGCAGGTGGAGTATTACGAGTAGTGGAGGACAAATGCAGGAACTGATTAGGACAATGACATCCATGATCATCTTAGTGTTATGGATCAAAAAGACATGATCAAAGCGCTCTGCCACTTCCAGCACACAACAATCACTTCCTTTGACACAAATGTTTCTTCTGGGAGATGCTCACACTCTGTGAGCTAGCACTGAGCCACTATAAGCCATTAAAACATAAGACATAAAATCCATTTTTACACATTGCTGCTCAGCTTCTCATTAGTGAATGGAAATCACTCTTGTTGATGCTTCTTTTCAAACAACAAGTCAGTTTACCCCCCCCCCCCCAAAAAAAAAATACAAGGTATGAATTTGCTTTTGGTGTCATTTATTAAATAAACTCCATTCATTTAAAAATACTGAGTACATACTCATTCAACTTAAGTGTTCCAATTTTTAACTAATCTGCTTGCTGCACCTTTTGCATTAGATTCTTCAGCAATGCAAATTATCAGTGTGATGCTAACCAGCAGTCAAGTCTTATTTATAAGATTTAAGAAGCAGTGTCTCACTAACACATGTACCATAAGCCAGTAAGGTGCACTCGGTCAGTAGTAAGATACATAACACTGCCATACTAAATAAATATTTAGTGGGATACCTACTGTAGCTCTTATCATTTTCACAATATACTACAGTACATGTAAACACCTTTTTCCTAGAGGGCAAGAAAACACATTCAGCATCAAACATACTAGAATACTGCATTCTCTGGAGAATATTCAGTAGTCATGTAAACAATATGCAGTTTAGACAAAAGAACATTTCTTAATAGGCTTCTAAGAAAAAAAATAATGTACAAACACAAAGAATATTAGGGTTAAATCTTTGTCTAAATTGTGTTTTGCTGGTTTCAAATGTGGGGAAAAAAAATTAATTTATGTAGTTTAAGAAAATTCATTGCGTCTGTATTTGTATAACAAAACTTGTCCTAATTAAAACGGGGAAAAAATGTTCCTATCAGGTTTTTGCTGCTCAGAGTTGTGTCACGAGGGGAATATATTATAAATTAGGACACCTTTGTCTTCAAGATTGAAGTTTGATAGTTTGCTAGATATAGATGTCCATATTTTACATTACAGTGCAGCACAGTACCGTCAGACCAGCAGCTCTTCTATGTGATGGAGCACCTTGCTCTGCATACTAGTAACCCTACAGGGCCTGCTGTCACTTCTCTACAAAACACCCCAAAGGGTTGTGGCAGCACAGCATAGCATGAAGTATTTAACTACATGATGGGCTTTGAGGTCAGCTCAAACTGCTTTTGAATGAGAGCCATGAAAATTTGACAAACTATATTAATGCATAAAGATGATCTAAAAATGCACAGTGTTTTGGAAACAGCTGGTTGGTGTGCAGCCAGACTGAAGTGTCTATGAGGTGTATATTCTGTAATCTGAAAGGCAGTGGAGCATCTGTATCGGGGTATAGCAGTCTCTTCCAGGAGTACAGCAGAATGCTAATGTTGTTCAACTCACCTCCGTCCTCTTGCCTCTCTGAAACATGCAAGGGCAATGCTGCATTAATCATGGATTCACAGCCTTCCTCCTTCATTCCTACACCCTCCTAACACACAGCCACCTCTCTGCTATCCTGGTTTCCTCAACACAACCCCCCCTGCCCACACACCCACACAGCCTCCTTTCCAACATGTGCAACATCATTAAAGACACATGTTTAACATGCTGCAAAATGTAAATGTCACTTATCCTGAAAACTCATAACTGGAAATCTGAGCCACATCAGAAAATACAAATTCACATGCCCACAATCTCACATACCGTAGCTCTCTTAAACAACACCCACTCCAAAAATGCATGAGTATGTACACCCATCCACACACACACACACACACACACACACACACAATACAATACAATACAATACAGTACAGCACTCCCATTTTCTGCTCCACTGCTCTGAGCAAAATGAGTGGGAAAGAGATACAAAAGCACCCAGTTGTATCTGTGAATTCCATTTCAAAAACCACTTCAATAAAAAATAACACACACTAAATTATCAAATGCACATAATGGTCAAAGACCTGTGTAGAAAATGTTGCGTGTTTCAGATAGTCAAAGCAATTTCTTCAAAAAGGGGTGCTGATTAGTTTTACACAATATAACAAAAAGGTGCCAACAGCCCAAAGGACAGAATGATGTAAATAGGAGGCAAAGCATGAGCAATGACACTATGAGAACTCATTTTATTCATAATGAATAGATGTTACAGAGGGAGACAAATAGCCCTGTGTCAGGCAAGAGAGAGGGCATTTAGTTGTGTTAACCCTGACATGAAGTGATGCTATGAGGACAAGAAAAAAAATCAACACAGGGATGTACTTGAACCTAAATAATAATTTGCCCTATACCTAGAAATTTGTACAGAAATATTTCTAATAATATGTTATGAGGAGCAACATGAGGAAAAATATGCAGCATGAATTATTACCTAAGGATTGGTCTCGGGGCAGATTCAGGTATATTTTAGTGGTATCAGCTAAAATAAAGCCAATCCATTGCTATTCTTCACTGTGTTCTGCCGTGTTTTGTCCACTTCAACCTGCTATCGTTGCACTGTGCTGCTCTCCTTGACAGCAGCTTGCAGTGCAAGCACTTTGCTGCATATTTGGGGAAAAATTTGTGTGAAAAATGATTTGGGGACAGCAGAGCCAGTGACTCTGACCTCCAGGTTGGGAAAATACACACATATGCCAACGTGAAACTCTGATTCCCTCTTTTTCAAATTGAGTAGAAGTGTCAAACACGTCCAGCTTCTCATTTTTAGTCAGCGGTGACAGATGCTTCTGCGAGTTAAAATGATAAACATCACTGGCAGCAGATCATATCAACTGTCATTAAATAACATTTAAATCTGAGTAATTTGATGGCAAAACTAGACTTACTTGTTGTCAGTTACACTGCAGTTCAATCACAAGTGCACTACAGGAAGTGTCAAGTGATGCATAACAAGTTAAAGGACTCCCAATGCCTTAGATAAACTTTCAGCCATATCATATCATTTTATTGATCAGCTTAATGGTTGTGAACTAGGTGCTTCAGTATGTGGATGAACTACAGTAGCAGACTATGCCTGTTCTTTATAAATGCGCCAGATACACAAACAAAATTACTTGGATATAGATTTTAAAAGGCAAAAGATACAACAATTGAACAAAGGTTTTTTTGAGAACTCTATGGGTAGACTACATTCTCTTATAAACACAGACGAAAATTGTTGCAATCTCAAATTCTTTAGTATTCTCATGTTTATTTCCTTTGTTTGCATTAGAACAACACAAAAACGCAGAGGATAAAAGACAAATCTGGGACATTCCACACAGAATTTCAAAAATGGGCTGGACAGAATTATTGACAACCTCAAATGATTATTTTGCAGCACACCCTTTGGATAAAATAACTGAAATCAGTCTCTTCCTGTAGCCATCAGTGGGCTTCTTACACCTCTCTACTGGAATTTTGGACCACACTTCTTTTGCCAAATGCTCCAAGTCTCTCAGGTTTGAAGGATCGCTGACTTGTGGTTCTTAAATCCTCAGGCAATTCTCTGCTCTTCTTTCTTTTCTCCATGCTCAGTGTAGTCCACACAACACAAAGGTTGAGTCAACTTTTCGCCATTTTAACTGGTTACAAGTGTGATTTCTATATTGCCAGCTCCTGCTGACTGCTACCAGGTGAGTTTCATTATAAATTAAAGGATCATCACATGCAAATATAACTATTTCTAAAGATTCTGAAAAGGTGCCAAAAATTTTGTCCAGTCCATTTTTGGAGTTTTGTGAGGAATGTATCAGATTTAGCCTTTTTCCTCCTTTTCTGTGTTGTCCCAATGTAAACAAATAAATAAATAAACATGAAAATACCAGAGAATTGCAACGATTTTCTGGGAGAAATGGTGCATTATCTGATAGAAATGCAGGGGTGCCAATACTTTTGGCTATAAATGTACTGTATGTCCTGGGTCAACTGAGGACAAAGAAACGATCTTATAAGAGACATGAGATTAATTTTGTTTCCTGTTCAGAAAGGTCAAAGGTCAGGCTCAGATCAGAAAGGTCAGGAAAACCTTACTGAATATATTTAAGTTGTTTGTTAGTTTTAAAAAAAGGAGTGCCGTTTGTATTTCATACAGTGCAGCAACAAAACTAATTTAACCTGTTGTGCAACAGAAGATATAACAATATAAGAATCTTTTAAACCATGTTAACAACACAACTGGTCATTTTAATTCTGATTAAAGACCACTTACTAGCATGATACTGGCACTAATAGAAACTACAGCTTTATCTCTGCTCTGTCATTCATTCATTAACCCTTTACTGGCTCATGTTTCTTTTGCTGCGTCTGCAGCAGGACCAGGTGTACAACAACATTTCCGCAGCTGGGACACTGCAGCAGAGCTACACTGCAGCACAGCTTTGCCTTCTGTCATAATGCTTGTACAGAGCTACACCGCTCTGCTACCTGAGGGAATTCATTTGTAAATAAAGCA
Organism: Monopterus albus; assembly: GCF_001952655.1. Classification (NCBI taxonomy): domain Eukaryota; kingdom Metazoa; phylum Chordata; class Actinopteri; order Synbranchiformes; family Synbranchidae; genus Monopterus; species Monopterus albus. The sequence continues at coordinate 1,629,108 of NW_018127887.1, read as the reverse complement.
TTAATGAATGAATTTACTATTAAATCTTACCACAGCGACCAATACTGTTCAAGCTATTATTGAAGCAACATATAATTTTATAACTGGCAGCAACAAGCTAATAAACATAAACGGAGAAAATAAGCAGCTGTCAGAAGATGAGCATGATCAATAGCCTTTTATTGCTTTACCAGGCCCAGAGCAAGAGTCCATGTTTAGGCTCTAAAGCACTCCCCACTCCAATCAATACATCGAGCTGCTGATTTGAATAAACAGGACAGACAAGAAATGAGATGAGACACAATACTCTGCAAAAATATGACTTAGCCTTACATGAACAGAGTCAGAACACCAGTTATTTCTACTCACACACAGTTATCTGGTAAAAATGATTAGATTAAACAACAAAAATATAACAATCCATAAATATTATAGTGGGTGATATTAGAGATGTTACTGGTGTCCTTCTGTTGGTGTCCTTCTGTCTGGTCAGAAAAAAGAAAGGCTTTTAAAAAGACCCATATAGATGGAGTTGGAGATGACAAGAGGACTCCAAAAAGTGAGCACTGTGAAGAAATGATAATGGAAAGTGGAAAATGGAGCTTAGAAGAGGGATATTGGAAAGAAGATTGAAGCTGGGTAAAAGGATAGACAAAATGCAGGGTGTGGAGAATATGTGGTGTGGAACAATGAGAGGCTTTTAAAAAAAGAGATGTATAGTGATGCAATAGGCAAAAGATTTTTAATCTTTTCAATTACATTTTCCTTTTGATCAAGTTCTTCAGAAAGAATCATGTGTGTTTACAATCAAAAACAAATAACACAAGGCATTGTTTCTGCAAAATTTTCTTTACAAACCTGTGTATTGTTAGTGAAAATGGTGCAGCATAAAACCTGGAAGCCAAATATACTTACACTGTTCTAAATACTGAACTGTGTCACTTAGAATCAAAACGCTGTATAATGTACACGTGACAAATGTCTTATGCTTCTTGTGGACAAGATGTCAGAGCTGAACAGCATGACAACACCATGCTAGATGAGGAGCAATGGGGTGAAAGCCACAAAGGATGACACTTATAGATTGAGGATATTGCTTCCTACTGTTCAATGTGAGATGACAAAAAGAAACAACAGCATGGTGGAGATGCATGTCCTGCCCACATTGTTTCCTTTTAACCCCCCCAAACAGGTACACTACCTGTGGAGACTCAATTAGAAAGCCATTAGCCACTGACAGACTGGAGCATAATTGCTGCCTCAGGGGAATTCAGAAATAGGAGAATTCACTGTACAAGAACAGGAACACACCATGAAACCCATCAACCAGTAACATACATTACAAGGACATTACGATGTCTTAGATTTCAATGACAATTAGTGTACTGAGAAGTTTTATTTCTTGTCCGGCAGACAGAATGACAAGGAGGCAAACCGAGCAAAAGTCAGTAATCTGTGATGAAAATCACCTGAACTATTGGCAAGAGGCTTTAACATGACAACAGTAATATTAGATTTCAGTTTTTATCAACAGTGGAAATGTAAAATCAGTGCATTCTTTACAACTGTGCACCAGACATCTCTGAAACCATGCCCTCCGTTATTTTTCCACAAAAAAGCTTTAAGCAACTTTTCCCCCATATGCAGTGTTACTACCCCACAAGACTTTTGTGTATAAAATCAATGGACTTCCCCTTTAAGTTCTGCGCTGAGTTCAAAACTGTGTGATTAGTAGAACTAAAACAAATTTTGTCAATCACTGCAATTTTATAAAAGCGTGCAATGTAAGACTTTTGCAAGTTTTCCAAAAATCTGTCATTCTGGAAGACAGGAATGCACCAATCCATTTTTCTCTCCCAGTACTAATGCCAATACCTCAGGGTATCTGCTGGTACTAGGTGCCAATCCCCCATATCCCCCAAATATAAAACCAGTATATTTCACTGTGTGGAACTCATTGCAACCAGTTTACATAAGGTAAATTGAGGCCAGAGATTACTGTGACTAAAAACTAAACTGACAGCCCCCATCACTGAACAGATGGAACAGACATACATTTTTACAGTGATACCAACAGAAGCTACATTTCCTGTGAATCAATCACATCGTAGCCAGTACAGATCTGCCTCATAAGATCACTATATGCACTGATGGTATAGGTATGTGCATCCAACCAGTCACAATATTTTGCAAAATTAAACATTTCATTGAAATCCAATTTGAAAAAGCCAAAGTGAAATAGAACAAACCTCAGTTTTAGCAATCCAACATCCTTTTTGTGACTGTTACAGGGACTTTCTTTACTATGACCTCTCCTGAGGCATTATTTGCCCCAGTGTTATAGACCACATCAACAAGCTTTCTGACTTGTTTTGGAAAGCAAATTCAGCCACTGTGAATAATTACAGCACAACTCTGCTAGATCCTCAAGAGACTGAATGGTCTGTGTTAAATAGTCCGTAAAAGTAAAGTTATTAAATTAGTTGTATGAACAAAAAGTAATCTCCACATTGTAATAAAACAAAATAACATGGTTATTGGCTTGTAAGTAATTACAGTGTGTTATGGGGCTGTTGAAACAACCGTGGGTAGATCAACTGATTACCTCAACATATTTAGAATGTTATTTGTCTAATCACAATGAGTGACAGCCTGATTGCTGTATCCTCATTATACATAAAACTGCAGGTCCGTGTATGCATTGAAGGACACTGTAACTATCTTTTTATGACCTGTAAAATTATAGATTCACATTGCACATGATACACCAACCTATTCCCTACTATGGATTCTTTCAAATGGGGTGTTCAAGATAGATGGACTGAAGAGTTCTGAAAAGATTACCAAAGTTCAGAGTTTATGGAAATCACTAACTTGAAGTTTACCACGTTACCTTTAAATTTAATATGCTGTTGACTTAGAAGAGGCTTTAGGCTTCAAATAGCATGTTCCCACATCTCTGGATTTTGCATAGGGCTTCTAAAATTTTAGCAGTCGTCTTCCCTTCACGATGAGGGCGTCAGGCCTCCAGCATTTTAGACAGTGACGCCAGCGCAAGCAAGTAATCTCCTAAAACTAGGTCATATTCAAATCTTTCTGTACAGTTGACAATAACTGGTGGTTTAAAGGTAATTATTGTCTGGGGTTTTAATGCAATGGTCGATCTGCTTCAGCTAAATACAAGCTTCATACGTTATGTATTATAAAGGACTCTTTTTCATGCTGACAAGTGTTTAGCACTGAACAAAAATATTCACTTTTCCTAAAAGTCTATTAGCAAAATAAACACTTGCTAACAGACTGCAGACAATCAGAGAACCATCCTCATCAAGAAGAAGAACAAGGAATCCTACAACAGATGGTATGTGTGAAGTCACATGGCGCCATAATAATCCTTATAAAAATACTTAGTGAATTTTTGTCTAACCATTGCCTTTAGGATCAGAGAGCATGATCCAGATGTCAACAGAGGACAATAATGATCAAAAACAAAAATATTGCCTAATGGTGTGTAACAGAAGGAAGCAGCTTGATTTGTTTTTCTATCCTGTATGAGGGTAATACAGTTTTGCTGCAGAGTGATTAAGCACCTTCCAAAAAAAGAGCCATTGAGCTTCTGATACAAATTCAATATAACGGCCTTAGACCCTCAGTGATGGATGGCTCCTCGCCAAGGTTAATAAATTAATAACAATATTTTTCTACAGTATCTATGATCTCCTTTTTGGAGTGTGACTCACTCCCAGATGATGTTGAGCTCTGTTTCAAGAATTAATACTTTATTGTAGCAGGTGTTGAGTGATTCAGTTTCCTTCCTGAAAGAGCGATTGGCACATAATGGCTTTGGCCTACAAGAAAAACCTTTCATTTGATTTGCTAGAGAGAGGACTTCACCCTGTGAAAGCTTATTGTAATTATAGTGAATTTTAAAAAAGAGCAGCCATCTCATATTAGTGCAGCTCACCTAATGAAGGGCATTGGTTCCAATGATTTTAATGAATGTGTTAAGATGCACGTGTGAGATTGTGTCAAGACTTCTAGTCTCATGTTCAGTGCTCATCTTGATCAACTTGAGGTATCTGTCCACCTGCCCCCCTCCCACATTTATTTGCAAGATGGGTTGATACAGATATGCATAATTCATCTGTGTCCTTTCTGTCATTGCAAAGCCAAGCTCTGAGCAGAGGGGTGCAAAGCACAACTACAATCAATCAACAAGTGTCTGACACTCACCACAAATGGATTTGTTGATTGGATGTTACAGGATATCCATGCAAATAGAAAAATAATGTGGGCCATTCTATACAGAATGAGATTGTCTGGACCCTTTTCGCATCAGCAACAGCTGAAGTTCATTGGTATTCTACACCTTAGCTGCTGAACAACCCAAACTATCTGTTTCAGAAAATGCCTGACTACCCACAACAATGACGGCGTGGATTTGGTCAAAATACCTTTGGAGCACTCAAAGTGCTCCAGCTGACTCTGTGTGCCACCCAGAATGTGATTGCCTGTGTAGGTGTGCACTCTGTTTACAGCAATCAATGACTCGCACTATACTAGAGCTGTTGTTTACTGTACCTGTACCTGTACTGTATTGGGTGCTGCTGATGCATCTACAACAAGCACGCAGGAAGGCTGCTGAAAAAGAAAGCCAGAAACACCAAGTGTGATGGTTCTTTGTTAAAAATTTTGTAGTTACAATATAATGGTGTTGTACAGCATGTGTGCTGGGTTCTACTTGCGTTATCCAGTGTTTATGAGAAGTGACTGGGTGTGGTTTCCTTAGGTCAATGAGTCAATCAGAAACGTAGAGTCGCATACGACTACTGTGCCACAAACCATTTTGTTTCAAATCCCAAAAGGGACAGGCAGGCAGCTCCCGTCACAGGTGGCTAGCTGCTAGCTGTCCAGTGAAGCACTAACAAGATGGCGACAGCCAAAACTGAGCTTCAAAACCGCTTTTCAGAAAACCAGTGGGTGATGTCATGGAAGGTTCCTCCATCTTTTATATACAGTCAGTGGTGGAGACAGACTATTTCCACATGACTAGCAAAGCACGCCTGGGCCACTTTTGAGTTTATACATACTGTAGATATGAAAAATTTAAGAATACAGCAATTGTTTAAGCAGGTCATTTTAGAATGACTGTTCATACTTGTCTAACATTTAAGTATAATTCCTTAGAG
>NW_018127887.1:1606730-1623882 GCF_001952655.1 Monopterus albus | reverse complement strand
CAGCAGGAAAATGAATCACGTTCATCTTCCTGCAGTAATTAAAGGCAGACAGAAGACATTTGCACTATGAGGTCCTAAAGTTTTCATTCCGAGTGTAATCACAGCAGTTGATTAAAATGCTATTTCAGGAAGCAGGGAAGTTTCAATTAGCTCATTGATTCATTTGCTGATATACAGCAATGCCTTGAACATAAGCATTACATTATTTACACAGTTTGGACACTAAACAGTGGCTATGCTGCGGGTTAAGGCTTCTGCCCAGAAAACTCTACAGCATATTTAAAAGATGAACCTTGATGACAAAAAAACCCATGGGCACATGTGCAAATGAAGTTGTAAAAAAAGACTAATGCTCAAATGTAATTATGATTTCCAAACAAAGGGGTCAAATTGCAGAGCTGGTCCCCTAAACTCTCATCTCTTCCCTCTTTATCACAAAAGTCAATTTCATGGCTAATAGGTTCATTACTGTGGTCATGCTTGAAGGGCTTTCTCTGATAAAACTCACTCAGGAGTTGAGAGCTAAGCTGCTGAAGCAGAGGTCTTAATAAGGTTCTCTCTCTGTCTTTGTGTTTCTCTTTCTAATGACAATACAGTAAAGTCAATCTTTGGCCCTTTTCTTAACACAACTCGTGTACTGTATTTTACACTGTTGTGACTGTTGTGTATAGAGCAGCTCCAAAGACAAGAGAAATCTCTTTGTGTAGAAAAGGGCACAGATTTGCCTCAGCTGCTCTATTCACTACAGACAATTTATCTGCTGTTCTGGGGAGAGAGTTCCTGCAAAGGTCCAGCTAGACAAGACTGGTCTGTGCTGCATATTAATAACAGCCAACTGTTTCTACCACACAGCCTTGTCATCTTGCATTTCAGCCATGTTCTCATGCTGTCATGCTGAGGTGGAGATGGAGTGCTTAATGAGGCAATGCAACATGGTCAGCTTCGCTACATGGTATACAAAGCTCCGACTTGTGTGTGAAACTGCGTTCTTTATTGTCATGCAGATAGGCTGGGATCAAATCAGCATCACGCTGCCTTTTTTCTCCAGCAAGTTCAACATACCACGCACAATGAATTTTGATTCAGCAGAAACAGTGACCTAACAAAGGCTGTTGATTGTGAAAGCTTTTCGGCACTGCCAGCACTTTCTACCTGCTTAATCCCACATGCACGTGCAAGTTGCGTTAAGGCCAGGTGCTTTCCAAAAACTCTCACTATCTTCTCTGCTCTCTTCCCAATTGCATACTCCAATTCAAACCACATTTACCAGGCAAAGTACAATTAAATCTGTTATGTTTGTGCAAGGGCTAGTGTTCTTCCTTTCATCTGTTCTAACTCTCTCATGCAATATTCACCAGAAGGCTCTAGGCTTATCCTAATGAACCATGTGGGCTCAATAATCCACTCTTTTGTTCCCAATCTGATTACGTCCTCATTTTTTCTCTCCGATTTCCTGCTCTCTCTTTTTTGTCATTCACACTTTCGACCTTCAGGGGCACTGTTCAAGATTTAATAGCGCATGCTAAGCACTACATATACGGCCAGACACCACAGATGCACAGGTATAAGTGACGGCGTTTGTAATGTTGTGGTCAGGATGAACAACTGAATGGTGCTTTACAGTATGTGTTTTCAGGTTATTTGTCTGAGTAGGATGAGTGCTCACGTCTGATCCACTATAACTGACCAGCCTCAGTGTTGCGTATTGATTTTCAGCCTAAGGGGAATATACAGGAGATCCTCAGATGAGAGATGGAGTTAATATCTCTAGCTGCTGGTGAAAGAGAATTAAACATATAAGCTTCAGCTGGTGAGTTTGAATTTGTACCTCACACATCAATCAGTATTTACCACACCAGCAAAGGGAAGGATTTGAACAGCCTCAAAGGGCAAACAAAATCAACAAGAGGCCAAGTGCTTTATAAGGAGCTTCATGAAAACTAAACCTTCTGTTAGGTTTTCATCTGGGTAAACACAAAACAGGGAAAAATAAAGCTAAGAGTCTGTGCTCCTTGGCAAAACAGCAATCAGCTCTATAAATAGCTGCCACAGCCAGTCCTGGCCAATTATTTATAACTAATAATGGAATGACTTGCATGGAGTCGTGTCACAATTCAAACCAACATCATCCATCTCTCCTTCCATTTCAGCTCTTATTGCCCAAGGGGAGGTGGTAGGAGTGGGGATGAAAGGAAAGGCGGTTGGGGTGTTAGAAGTAAAATAAAAAAAACAAAACAAAACAAAACAAAAAAAACCCAAGATGCAAAACAGAAAAATCTGTCACTTTGAGCAATGTGTGAGGTAAATGCCTGCCTGACTAAACCACACTGGTATTTAACACATCAACCTCAACAGGAAAGAGAATCTCCAAAAATAGCAAGAAATCAAAAATGTTCATCAAAGAGTGTTTCACAGTCACAAAAAAAATATCCAGAGAAGAAATTATTTCTGGATCAAAGGTTTATCTCCCTTTCTGGCTTCACACGCACTGTAAACCAGTAAATATTGCCTTGCTCATCCCTGAACAAATGTTATGCAATAACACAGAGGCAGTCACACTTTCAAATGCATATGCATTTAAATCAACAAAGCTTTACAGTGGTAACATCAATGACTGTTTACCAAAAGAAAACAACTAACAGTTAACAACTCCATATGACTATAGTGCAATGTCAACCTGGAGCAGTTTATTACAGAACTCTTATTATTAAAAGTGCTTTCTAAAGGATGCTGGCTCTGAGGATAATGACCTGAGCCACTGGAGCATATCACACTTTGAGAATTGGACAAGCTTAGCCCGCCATCAAACATTACTCAGCATCAGTGTTCAGTTTAGTGTAAATAACTGTGAGGGCACAGAGAAAAACCTGTGCCATCCTTCTCATTTGCATTTATACAATGTTAACACTGAATTATTATCATGACAGCCGCAATGATGATGAAGTTGATTGTTGACTAAGTTGTGGCTGGTTTCTGGGCAAGTAAATATGTTTAAAAAACAGAAAAGCTGTGTTGCTGCAGCTCCTTAGTATTTAAAAAGCATGCAGCTCATGTGATAGAACATACTGTACAACTCTGACAGTATTCTAGTACTTACTAGTATTAACACTTACAAATGGCAACTAGGTATACATACTGTAGGTGTAATCCAAGTGACTCAGACCAAACCGGTTAATAATATGCAACAGTTATAATCAACCACAGTTTTAACTTTGAGATACCTCTGATATTTCACAGCTCAGAAACTATGAATCCCTGGAGGAACAACCATAAAAACTGCCATAATTTGCATAATATGTCTAATTCCGCCATTGCTATACAATCGTCTCCATGCATTTTTCCTCTTCCTTTTTACTCACCATTACCAACCTTACATCAGTCCTGCATGTGGAACACACCTAAATCAGGGCAATGCCCCCCTGAGTTCTCCTTGACTTTTCTGGGTCATGATGATAAGAAGTAACACTGTGCCTGTGTGTCCTATCTAAAGCTGAAAACACCATGACATTTTGGCGTCACTGGGGGGAAAAAAAAAAAAACAAAAAAACAAAAAAAGTTGCAAATGTACATGTATTTAAAAAAAAAAAAAACTCGGCTATTCTCCGTTAAAAGAAATTCTAAAATAAAAAGACCTGTCATCTTACATCACGTGGGGTGGCTGTGGTTCACGAGGTAGGGCAGTCATCTCCTGACCAGCAAGTTGGTGGTTCGACTCCCGGTCCCTGAGCAAGACACTGAACCCCGAATTACTCCCGGTGGCTTGACTAGCATCGCTGTGTGGCAGCCTGTCGTCATCAGTGTGTGAATGTTGTGTGTGAATGGGTGAATGGTGTATCATCTCCTGTAAAGCGCTTTGGCCAATGCAACACACTGTGGAAAAAATGCGCTATATAAATACAGTCTATTTACATTGGCCCCAAAACATTTACACACAACAATGATCCACATAGCTCCAGGTGGAATACAGTTCTATAGGCAGGCACTGCTGTTCAATGATAAAACTAACTTTGTAATGATTCCAGAGAGTGGGTCGATTTGCTCTGTAACAAAGGTTCTTATCCTTTCACAAAGTCACTAACAAAAAAGTCGTTGACCGTAAAAGGCACTTGGAGTAACTAGATGAGCTCGAGCTCAGGAAATTAATTGTGAAAGTAGGTATATGCTTGATTTCAGGGAGTAGAAATATGGAAATCTCACATTTTGGTTAAATTGTTGGTGTCACGATTTGATTTCAAATCAATTCTGGACTCAAAACTGGTTCTTTGCCAGCTCTATTGCCCGAATCAAATCTCATAGAATAAAAGGAATCCTCAAAGCTACCATCCATCTATCCATTATCTATACCTTATCCTAACGGAGGTCACAGAGGGGCTGGGGCTAATCCCAGCTGACATTGACAAGAGGCGGGGTACACCCTGGACAGGCCTCAAAGCTACTCATTCATGAAAAACATAATTAGGCTAGGACTATAGGTTTGCACAAAGAGCACAAAGTCTGAACATCAGACTTACTTGCCAAATTTCAGCACTAAGATTAGTTGATACACATTTCAAAGACCAAAAAGCCACCGTCTGCATGGCGTGCTATCATTAGACAGCAGCAGGTACAGGGTCGGGACGCATCATTCCAGAGAGAGAAAACTGCCTTCATGCTGGAAGAATAAGACACTGGCATAACCCAATGCATCGACCTGCACTAATCCACAATGATGAGCAACAATTTGCTGCCAGCATGTAGGCTTACATAAAAAAAAAAAAAAAAACAAACAATGGGTGCGGGTGTTTTGACACGTCATACACCATCTGTGTGTGTTGCCTTTTTACTCCAGTGCCCTCTGTGCAAAACCATTCACTTTTTATTCTACCAAATTTCAATATAACACATTGCTGGTAGATGAGCTAATGAGGCGATGAAGTTCACTGTTTAAATGAACTAATAATAAAATAATAATAAGAGAAAATTAGAGGACCACATAGCTCTTGTAAAATTGAATAAGTATGAGAATTAAAAAGAGCTCCGCTGTGTTGTTACTAGCGTTATGTCTCCAGTAGTACCTAGTTGCCATGCAAAACAGATTATAGGCTGAGCACGTTGGCTGAAGTTCAGTAAAGTGTGTGTTAGCTGGTTGGCTCAATGGCTGGTGCTCCACTGTACTAGAGCATAATTAACAATCACAAGATGCCTTCATCTTGACAAGTGAATTATTTAGTTATTAAACAAAATGCACCCACAGACAAAATGACTTTATTAATGAAAAACAAAAACTGTTGGAATTGAATGTGAATCAATTCAGAAGCTCACAAAGATGGACAGTGTCATTCTTATGTAAATGAATTTGTTCTCTCCACCTACTTTATATTGTGTAATTTTGGAAACACAGCCCAAATATTATGCCAGAATAAACCGCATCCATACAACGTGACTGGCCGATGTGCCACAAAAGTGGTTGAGATTGGCTGTGTTCAATGCAGGAATAGATGGCAGCACCTCCTCTCTGCTGCCTACACTTAGTGTTTTCTTGTAAATGGAAAATGTGCACCACCTGCTACAGTAGAGCAAGCCAGCAGCTTCTAAGCCAGGCCCAGACACACATCTCCTGGTCTTCTGAGTGTGTAGGCGGACAAACTCCTTTATACTTGGTAGCAGCCGGAATGTCTCCCTACATGTGTGAACTTCAGTGCCTTCTTGTCCAGGCAGCTTCCTTCCTATATACAGTATACATCTATATATCATCTTTTGACAAAGGAGGAGAAAAATATAAGCATCACTTCTGGCTCCCAACCACATGCCACAGTAGAACCCGATGCAGTGTGAGACTGCAGGTGGAGAGGGAGACAGACCGAATGGAGGATAAAGGAAAAAAAAAAAAACTATAAAGGGAATAATAATAATGGTACAACAAAGAGATTGTGAGAGAATATCAGTGTCACTATGCAGTATCCTTTAAAAAAAAACAGAGAAATGTCATAGCAAACATCATTATGCAACTGCCACAGTGGGATTTGGTTGCATAAAAAGTCAAAGACAGAGGAGGAAGAAGCACAGTTATGTACTATCTGCTGTAAAAAGCCAATCTGAGGAAAAAGTGGGTGCAAGTTTTCCTTCTTAAAGATGACACCTTGTTGTGTTGCAGACAGATGGTGTGGTACTGTCCATCCTAACCATTTTCCCCCGTTTTATTTTCCAAACTCACAACCCTACACTGGACAGACAGGACCTTGTTGCTTGCCATCTGCTTGCTATGTTTGGCACCTGAGCATACATTTCCTGTTTGCTCCTGTTCAGAACACCATGGATTTATTCACTCTGACACCTCTGTCATAAAGACAGCTTTACATATGACATTCTCAAGTTTATGTCACTTTAAAACAACAACAACAATTTTGTTTCTTAATCATTTCATTTGGGAGTTCCCCCAAAATTGTTTTACTTCATGCAAAAGTGATTCTCTGTCTCTGGGTAATGCAGAAAAAGCGTTTGAATCAAGGCTGAGCAGTTGTTGTGGGTTTGTTTTGCTAATGCTTCTCTGTGAATTTCTTACAGAGCGCAACAGAAATCCAATCTCAGCCCATCATCCAGTCAGCAAAAGAAATTACAGTCAATTTGTCAAGTGGAACCAAAATCTAATCTGTTTGTTTAATGATATGAGACTTCTTTCTAAGGGGACCCCTGAACAGCCTCTTAAAAAGTCCCTGTGCCATCATGGCTTATCACATCCAACATTTAAATACCCCTAAGAACTATCTACTAGCTTCAGAGCCGTCATTAACATGGTCTTTCTATATCACAGTCATACCTTCAGTGTATATTATCATACAGCATAGTACAACCAAGAAAAAATACTTCCTTTATTCAACATGTCCAATATGAGGTCACATTAGGAGTCAGTGATAATACACCATCAAAAAGGATATAATTTTTTTAAAATCAGTATAAATTTGTCTATATCATTTATATTATGTACTATTAATCTTAGTTATATTTGGCCATAGTGGGACATGCTGCAAATCAGTGAAAAGAACTGCTTTATGCAGTTCTGGATTTGCTTGATTTTGCTTCAGTGGGTAAAGCATCTTATTTATTTTTGCATTCAACTTTCTTGCCTGGCATTTGTAATGGTTTCAACCACAGGTTTACCATTCAATTCACTATATCATGATGTGTACTAATATCACACACACACACACACACACAAAAACAAAAACACAATGCCATGAAGCCAGATTTTTCTCTCTGTATCATCCACTTGCATGATCGTCAATAGATAGAAATGTTTGAGCAACAGGATACAACTCAGCAAATACCTCAGGATGTACATGCTATAGTACGGTGCATGAGTCAGCTACTAGATCATTAGCAAGGACACATTGATTACACAGAAAAGGTTTGACAATCTACTTCAACATGACTCAGAAAATCACTAATAGCATCAACACTAATGCATGCATCTACACACAAATACACAAAATTTCAGTAATGCACGTCCCAGTGGTGTTACAGTATGTCTTGACAGTGAGAAGTGCTGACAGGAGTGACCAGCCCTGTCCTACCTTGACCCTGTATCAGTCAATCATGAGCAACAGCCTGATACACCCATAGGCAGGGCCAGCACTATACTGCTGACACCCACACAGACTGTAACACTTCTGAGCAACAGTCATCCTACTGATGAATGGGACACTGGACTAAACTGCACCTGGAGTCTCTGATGCTCTAAAGGCTAAATAATCTGCAATGATTAAAGGACATACTCATTCTATTTCTCATAATGGCAAGACAAAACATCTTTGATTCCACACCTGTCAATGGTTGAGGCATGACTAAGTATAATAAAGAACTCAATTCACTGCTACCTGTAAATATCCTTGCTGCAGTATACAGAAGAATGAGCAGTTTAGTGCTGCCTTTTACCCTTAATTACATATAATTGACATCTATTTCCTTCCATTCAAACCATGCAGAAGCAATAGGAAAAGATATGGTCTTCACAATTTGCGGCACATGCCCTGACTCCTAACATCTCGCCTTGTGAATCAAACGTTAGGCTGATATCGATGTGTTGCTTTTATATGATTGAGAACAATGAGCTCCATTTAGGCCACACAACAGTCACACTCCAGGCATCCTGTCAGGTGCCAGAGTGCAGTGTTGTATGGATCACCGTGTGGATATTGACCTGGGTGGGAGGAGGAGCTAAGATACTATGGAGATTTGCAGCTGGTGTAGCAGACACAGACACAAAGGTGCTGATCTATGTGCCACAGTAGCTAGAGGTAGGCCTTAATGAAGAGGTAACAGCTGAGGAAGACCGGCATACCCTGGCTGTCACAGCCAAGGCACTGGCCCATTAGTGGTGGACTGCTGACAGGAGAGGCCTCACTGACGAGGTGTGACCAAGGACAGGCACAAAATGACAGGCAGTACTGGCTAATTATAGTTAGGTACTAACAAGGAAAGTGAGAAGAAGAACTAGATTAAGGCACAAGACAGCAAAAGGTATGGGCAATTGCAGGAGGAAACAACAGCAAAAGGCTTGTGTCATACCATTCATGTCTATAAGATGTAATATTGAAACTCTTTCTTGCAAGCATTAGGCTGCATTTAATTTAAAATGAGACATCTGTCAAGAGCCAAATAAATCATTCTATATCAAAGCCTCTCTCAACGACAGCGGGAATCCCCTACTTGAGTTTGTTTTATTTTTGTGGAAAAGTGCAACTTCTGTAAAGGATAAGGCCGGTCATTTTCTATATTACCAATATTTTTCAGCACCCCACATACAGAGGCTAAAACTCACAATGAATTGCTTCTACTCACAGTTAATGTCAGTGTATCAGTCCTGGATCAGCTTGTTCGTCTGTGCCATAGATGTGTGTTGTTTAGCATTAAAAACACACGAGTGAAACACACTGCTGCACTGGGTGAAACGTTTCTTCATAAGCAAACACCAGACCCAAGCATGAGGAGCAAGCAGAATGTAGACAAAGCTGAGAGTTTGCACAAAATCTCACACAGGCGCAATTGACTCTGATTCGCGTTAACTTCACAAAATTATGGCCACACGGAGCCTTTGGGGCAACATAGTTCGGTCTGGGGTTTCATTATGAAAAAGTGTCTCCCAGTGCGGCGATGTGTTTCCCTGATGCGTTGTTCAACCACAACAACAGAGCTCAATCGCACGGATGAATAAGCAAATCCAGGACTGACAGCTGACAGACATTAACCATGAGTAGAGGCAATTCATGGTCAGTTTTAGTATCTGTATGGAGATAAAGAAAATAGTACATATATATAAAATGACCAGCCGTATTATTGTATATTGCACTTGTGACTATGCATTAACTCAAATTTACAATGTACACTAATTTCTGTGAATTTGTGAGTCAACATGTGTGTGAATACATGCGTACGTGTACAAGAAAGGGTAACTCTGCTCATTAATGGCCTCATGTTGTTTTTCACAGGCCCGTCTATTTGAGGTTAATCTCTCTATCCCCCTAAAGACTACGACTCAAAGGACATACAGAAGATAAGAAACAAGCCAGAAACCACAAGGCCACAGTGTTTGATCACAAAGCCTTCTTTACACGAGTGTAAGGACTGATCACTACGTTCTGTACGTAATGTGCATGCTTTTAGAGTCTCCACCCTCTGCTGCAAATGATACACAGTTATGTGTAACCTTATGGGACCTTCAAGTCCCTGCTACATGACAACCAAAATATGCAGCTTTTTGAACAGAACAGAACAAAATAATACTAGAGTAAGAGATTACAGTGTGTTCCTTAACCAGACAGAACTGAAACAACTTCAAAATCAGCTCTATTTTTACCTTTGTAAGAGTAGAGTAACCTAACATGGACAAATTACTTGAAAGAAATAGCAACCATAAGTCCATAATGGCATACCTCTCTCTGATAACATAAAATGGTAGTAAATGTCATTGTGCTGCATTAAGAAGACCTTTGTCTGTGTTACGTGTAGCCTTCAGAGCCTAATGATCTTTGTCGTATTTGGCAGGTCATTTCTTTCCAGAAGGGACTTCCCTCCCTTTTGGGTCCATGGGCACTACTGAACACAGGGATCAGGCACTGTATTAGTAAAGTGTCGGTCAGACGAGCCAGAGGTGCAGACAAAATTAGGCTATAGACACACAGTACACAGTAGTCTCAACTCTTAATAACACAAATGCACCAAGACAGACACAAATGCGTGCAAGCACACAGACATGGAGCCTCAGGGACAGATATGTCCTTTGAACAAAGTATCCATGAAAAATTATGAGTTTCTTCTGATTTGCATTTAAGACGCAGGCAATTCAAAGTCTGATGACCCAGTTACCCTTAAGTTAGTTAATGAAAATAAACTGGTAATTGAAGTCCTTAAACTAGTTGTTAAAGGAGAGTGGCTGTTGAAGAAAATGGCACATTTCCAGCAACATGATGTCCCAGGGGTAGCAGCATGACCAGATGAAATGAGATGATAAACACCAAGTGCCTGTAGGGAGAAGCATCACTGTGTGCATCCATGTTTATCTACAGACTGTGTGTGGTTGTTCTCTACTTGCTTTCCCCAAGATTCAGCCTTCCATTGCTCTCGCAGCTCCCTGTGGGTGAATGTGCGGTATCCCCGTGAACTCCCTTGCGTTCCCATGCTTCAGTTGACGCTCTTTGACATGGCTAACGTAAACAGATGATGCACTGTGACAGGAAGTGGCCAACTTCTGTGGGACTGATGGAAAATAAGCTGTTTGCCTCTGCGACAGAGAACAGTGAGAAGGTCACGGTGAAGCGGGAAACGGCAAAGAATCTGTCCCAGGCAAGCGTGTGTATGGGGATGTTGGGGATCGAAAAAAACTGCATGGACAATTTCCAACAGTCAGGGTTTCACAGCTATCTTCACCTAGTTGACTTCATGGGTCTAACCTTAGTGACCTGCAGTACCACCTGGACAATCACTGGCAGTGGAGAAAGCTCATATCTAACCAACACAGAGGGAAGGACAGGTGCATGAATATTAGAGAGAGCGAGTGAGGGAGAGGTGCACAACTTTGGAATCTACAATAATCATTTAAAACCCCTTACTGACAGAAACAAAGAATACCAAAAAAAATTGCTATGTACATGTAAAGTTCACTTTATGGGAACTTGATTCAGCACCAAAACACAAGCAATAAAGTAGAAATACATGTATTCTTTTTAACGAGTAAGTGAATGCTAAATATTGGAAGGAGGCTATGCACAGCTGCACTGGGCTCTACAGATTGAAAGGCACAAGTATGTTCCACCTCAGACCTCAACTATCAAACTGCTGAAGACCACAGACGCACACATCAGATCCAACTGAATTACTGGACTGTGTATAACAAACTAACCAAACAAGTCACCACTGTCGCTCCTTCTTTTGGATGAAGAAATATCGTATTAGCATGATTTGAACAGTCACAATCAGACATCTAATTGTGTTATGACCACATAATAAAACAAATACCAACATGCTGGCCTGTCACCATGACCATTATGACTACAAGATTACAGCTGATCCCAGTGCTGTGTAGGTGGAGAACCGATATAATTTGTGTTGCCATGTATATAACATCTGATATAGAATAAAGTCTCATTTTTTATTTTACCTTTCTCACTTTCAGCTCTGGCAGTCAGTGTGATTAATGGAGCAGCTCAGATATTGCTGAAATGTAGTTTTAAGTTAATTAACAAGCAGCAGACGTCAAATCCTGTGTCAGTGGTCAAACACTATGACACACTACACAGGATAAAACATGCAACCATCCTGCCTGATGCTCATTTTTGTTCATAACATCCCACGTCTGTCAGGTCAGGCCATTATCCACCTGATATAGTCGGGTCTGTCTGCATTAAACAGAGATTGATAGGCGACAGCTGCATTAGACGATACCAACATGCTGATGTCAAATGTGAGCAGTGACATCAAGAGAAGGAATGATGCCTTCTAGTTACGGAAGATGTCGGATGTTTTATCCGTTGCTCAGTTCTAGTTTATATTTGTATTGTCGAGATGGCGCAATAGTTATTTCATGATGATGCAAAAACTAATAATTGACAGAAACCATATTACAAGGGGGACAAAAACGTTGCCATGTTCAGGAAATGAAAATAGTGTTACACAATTTTTCTTATGCAATATTTGCTCCTCACCGGTCCTTATACCTTTATTCCTACATTACATTTCCTGTTTTGTTCCACTTTTTAATGACAGTGTAACACATTATTATTTACAAGTGCAACATAATTGAAAAATGATTACATAACACTTTGAGGGCTGTTATCTATTGTTTACCCTAATTAACTTTAATTTTACAGATGCCGCCGAAAACCCTTACACAATATTCTGCATTGAATATCATACAAATTAATCCACTTCAGCACTAATGGAGCTGCACAGGGATGGAAGAGGATACATTTACATTTCCTCTAATACTGGGGTTGCATATTAACTTTAACTGCTGCTCATTCATCCCAAGGAGTGCTTAACATAGAAGGGGGTGAAGATGGACTCCTTTTCATCCGTTTCTTTGTTGAACCACTTTCATCTCTAACCAAAGCAGACACCCCTGTGGTCAAAACCCAGGTAAAAACCAGAGGATCTCTTTTTACCTTCATCTTCTATTCAGTCTCCTGCTTGTCCAGCATCCTTCGATGATCATTTAGGAAGTGAATGAAAGAGCCAAATATTGGAAGAATGAAAAAAAAAAATTAAAAAATGGAACAAAGCAGGAGCAGCTCAGGAGACATAATTTATCTTTCTCATTTTCAATACACCTGCCCAGGTCCATGTAAGGTTGAACCAGGAGCTCCTCAGGGTTTGCAAAATAGCTATTTTAAATAGATCAAGTGACAGCAGACCAGTACAACATCTGAAACCAGCCACTTCATTAGTGCTGGACTAGCTCTGTTCTGGAGTAATCTGGAGCAAATCACAGAGGCAGCAAATGGAAATGTAGGATGCCTGCTGCAGGGACAAGATAAGTCTGTGTACTGGGTCCTTTTGGCCTGCTAGCTTCCACCCTACTACTCCACGGTTTTCTGCTGATGTTTGACATGCAACGCACGACCATGAAGGCACATCTGCATCTTCTTTATCTGATAAGCCCAGGCTAGAGGTTCCTCTTCACAAACACACCACACACACTGTGCCATGGACAAATACAGGCACGTAGAGTGAAAGAGGAAAAAAACCGTAAAGGATATCAAATAGTAGAATCTGGGAACGGAGAGAAAAAGATGGATGAAATATTAATGAGAATGAAATATTAACATCATTCTTCTACTGAACTCTGAAGTTTAGGGGATGCAGTGTTTTTGCAGCAGCATATTTACAACTCTTCAAACTAGAAGGATACCTGAACAGCCATGAGAAGGCTATCAAAGGGTCAGTCCCGTCTTTTCATATGCGCGTCCACGTTCCACTCTCATCAGGTTGCTTCTTATGAAACATACAGTGCCTTGTGTTGCAGGCAGTGATAGAGAAGCTGTGTTGTATTGATGTGAAGTGTAATTATAGTCTGTTAGCTGTGTAGGAAGCAGGTAGTTGTGGCACACATACAGTATATTAAGGTACACAAATATGCAATCCTATGGGCACAAACACCCACTCTTACTGATAAGGAGATATGTATTTATGAGACCAAAACATACTACAACAACTACCTACACATCAACCTCAGATAAAAGCTCATTTATTCCACCATCTGTCAAACCTCACATCTTTCTCCATCCAAACACACACAGTCCTTCTTGACACGCATGCCAAGCTCAATCATGCAAAGTGAAGATCTAGTGAGAATTAGAGTGAATGATAGGTTTACAAATGAGCAAGTATCTGTGCTTCTTAATCATCCAATAAACAGTGGTCGCAGTGTGTCGAATGGAAAGAAAACATGTACCTCTGCATGATCAAAGGAATCCAAGACTCTCAATAATACCAAATTATAATTGAGATTTTTGTTGTGATCTTCAATTTGTTCTGAATTTAAGGGTTCCCACTGGTACAGTAACAGGGAAGAGATGCCATCAAGAAACTCAGACTGTAGAGCTTATCATGCCATTTCCATCGCACGTGATCCAAAAGCAACAGCTAGCAATAAGGGCTGCAATAATTATTTTGATTGATTTTTTTTTAAGTCAACAAAATGTCATAAACCTCTGAGAAATCAAAAGGACATCTTCACACTGCTTGTTTTGTCTAACCAACAAATCTGAAAACCAGCTTAAAATGCTTTGAAAACGAAGTAAAATAATTATCTGACAAAGTGCAATTATTAAACTGTCATCATTAGGATAACAATAGTGGATGTGCTTTCTGTGGGCTTTAATAATTAGTTCATCAGGTAGCCGTGCCAGCGCAATACATGCCCCCCTCTCTCTCTTTACTGGAGGCTGTCAGGTGCCAGGATGCCCTCTGGCAATAATTGCTCCAGATAAACGAGCCCTGACAAAGGAATAGAGGGTGGTCAACCTTGTACTGATCTGATAGAGCAACTTAATTGAAACTATCAATCACAGCCACTATCCTCCATCTCTTCTTTTCTGACTTTCATTCTTTCCTACATAATTTCTCCCACCCACAGCCTTAAGAATTTATCTCCCCTCTGTCAGTATTGCGGCCTTTCGTGTTCAGTTGCACATGCGTAGTAAGATCTATGCATATGCATAAAATCAGCACACACAAAAAATTGCTTCTCTCTGCTGGTTCTCCATCCTCATCATTCCTCTTACAGGGCACAAACATATTACTTGTTCATTACATCAAGACAGAACTAATTAATACATCATCCTAGCATTTTCCATCAACAGTCTACCCATCCAACTCTGCAGCAGGTGGTGTGTTTAGTTCACTGGCATTTAAAGTTCTTGTACAAAACAATAGTAGAATCTTTTTTCCCCCAAATCACTACAGCGCCACATGGGATGTCACAGTTACTGGCAGGGAAGAGAGAACAGAATCAGAACAAAAGGAAATACCTCTCCTCGCTGGAGAGGAAAGAGTTAAGCCTATTACAGAAGACCAATCAGGATTGGGGGAGCACTGCAAACCTCCGCAGTAAGAGAGAGAGGGAACGACGGTGTGAGGGAGAGGGAGGAGAGCAGAGCGGGAGATAGAGAAAGATACCAGGAGAGTGATGGTCTGCACTCTTATCCAAACAGGGAGAGCAACAGAGAGTTGGCAAGATGAGCAGCACACCACTAAACATGGATGGATAAGAGAAGAAGGGAAACAAAGGAAGGAAAGAAAAATCCTACCTATATCTCTGTCAGGATAACCTCTGTGGACTTATTCTTCTCTGTCTGAGACCCAAAAAGACCATCTGTCACTAGTGTGACCCTTGTATATTCACCAGTATTTAACGCTAATTGGATTATTGCTTTATAGAGCACAAGATAAACCAGCAATTTGCCTCAGTCGACCTAGACTGTTGTAGAGGTGGAAGGAGAGGGGACAGCGTGGTGAATGGACCAGCTCCGGAGCATCTGTGTTTACCCTGCATGGTGAGCTGTGCTGTGTTTTGATGGGGCACTCTACTTATTGGTTTGATTTACAGCACTCAGCTGAGTAGAGCGTATGTGACAGCAGAGGAAACTCAGTGCCAAACATCTCTGTCTCCATAACAAAACAAATGAACAGGGTTAGAAATTAATGATATCATTTCCTGATTAATTTCAGTTACAATGCACAGTTGAAAGACCTTCATCCACAAACAGTGGTTGTAAAACATACTGCAACAGAAACTGATTAAAATGCATTCAGTTTTGTAATTCCAAATAGCTGCTGCTGAAAACATCACATTCTAAAAGGCTTTATATGATTTCTTTCTACTTATATGTCTGTATACTCTCATAATGGAGGTACATCTGTTTGTGTCTTACTGCCACACACACACACACACACACACACACACACACACACACACACACACACACACACACACTATACATATGTACTCTCTTTTACTCCAAATGTCCATACTCTATTATTTAAAAACTTGATAGGTATTGCACGTTAAAACTGTGCATGTTTATAATATTCATGATCATCTCTCTTGCCTGGTATAGAAGCATGGCACTCATTGCTCATTTCTGCTGCCATTGTGGCATAGTGAAGTACTGAAGAAGTCAAACAACCTCAAATAATGACCGGCGAGATTACACAGATCATATATAGTGACAAGCTCGCCAAGGAATCACACCGCTCTAAAGCTCTAGGCAAGTCTTTCCTATCATGAAAATTTTATGACCATTTCAGCACCACTGTGGCTGTGCAAGTGTAGCGCAATAATTTACAATAAGCATTTTCTTGTACTAATTTATACTATCAACAAGAATAACAAAATATTACTATAGTTAATACTCCATCTGAAAATGTGGGCTGGGATGTAAAATAAAATAATTGTTGTATACGCTCTTTATTAGTACTACTGTGATGCTAATTCAATAGCAAAGGTGTAAAGTGCATCAGGGTGCAGTGGTTAGCACCATTGCCTCACAGCAAGAAGGCTGATGCACTTCGGGCCCCACCCGGGACCTTTCTGTGTGGAGACTGCATGTTGTCACTGTGCTTGCCAGGGTTCTCTCCGGGTACTCCGGGTTCCTCCCGCAGTCCAAAGACAGGCAGCTTAGGTTGATTGGTGTCTCTAAATTGCCCATAGGAGTGTGTGTGTGGTTGTTCGTCTATGTGTTAGCCCTGCGATGGATTGGCGACCTGTCCAGGGTGTACCCTGCCTTCGCCCGATTGCCGGCCGGGATTGGCTCCGGCCCCCCCGTGACCCCGTTCAGGGATTAAGCGGTAGAAGATGAATGAATGAATGAATGAATGAATAAAGTGCATCAGTCGATGCACAGGAACACAGTAAGTCATCACAGGCTTGTTGCTATGCTAATAAGCATTTTTTTGTTGCCTCTCTACTGAGGATATATTTATTTTCTCCAATGCATCCCCCACACTTCCCTCTCCTACTCTTCCTACTCTCTCTTCTATCACCCTATCCTTTCTCTCTTCAGGTTAATGCAAAAAAAGATGTGGGACTAAAGGGCAGACAGATGATGCTGTATGCAGCTCCTGCTTCTTGAAGTCCAATTATTGTCTGGAAATCCTTTTGCAAATCTACAAAGACGGC
>NW_018127887.1:1606004-1606694 GCF_001952655.1 Monopterus albus | reverse complement strand
CTGAATCAACACAAGTGTCACTGTGATCACGTGTCATAGTGATTGCACACAAATGCACTCCAGTAATCTGTTCGACTCATGCCATCTCCAGTCACTGAGGGTTCAGGATGTTGTGTGGCAAACTGGAAACCCCAGCTCGATTCGCAAGTCAATGGCAGCTGGAGTCAGAAGTACAGAAATTGATGATAAAGGTGGAGAGTAAAGGTCTGTTCGATTAGTGCTCCCAAAGGAGACACTGCCTGGATATACTGACCTCTCCTGGACAGATTCTGGACATTACTATGGTGTATATTGGGGAATCTACACAGCTGACTGACAAACGCCGTCTCCCGGAGTACAAGTTAATGGATTTAACTTTTTTTTTCTTCCATATTTACAGATCTTACTACTACCTTCTTACTGGAGACAAAAAAGCAAGGATTTGGACTGCACTATGAGCAGTACATTCCAGCTCTGCACAAGGGAAAGGATCTGTGTTTCTTTGTTTTCCTGGCTGGCTGTGTCTCTCCTGTCTGGGAATATCACAAGACTATAAACAGGAGGTGGCTCTGACATCTTCTCCCTGTGCTACTCATTCATCAGTGCTCCCACGATCACAAAAATAAGCGGACCAGAGATCTGAGAAAAAGTCTGTAGAGGACATTAGCCTATATTTTTTAACATCCACTGTGTGCAGGTGACAGATTCCTT
>NW_018127887.1:1588720-1605978 GCF_001952655.1 Monopterus albus | reverse complement strand
AGCTGGGCAGCCTATTGACAGGCTTTGGCGAGACAGGCAGGTGCTTTTCTGGCTGTCAGCCTCACTGTGGGGGTCTAGCAGTGAAAGACCTAGCTGGGGTGGGGGGGGAACTCTGCTGGAGCAGAAACCCTTTTCCAATGGCCATGTTTGGATGTGATGCTCACCTCTGTGGATCTAACATGGACTCTCTGGCCTGATTACACAGCTCTGGTATTCAGATAGTGCTGGAGGGAAGGGTAAATATTACCAAAAAACATTTGTTTTTCTCTGTGCAACCCAGAGCCATTCAGACTGGATTTGTCTCTGTGAAGGTGGGGGCACTTATTGCATCTGCTGATCAGTTATTCTATGCATTTGTTTTTGAATTGGTGCATGTATATTAAGAGATTCCTCCTCACTCCATACTTGTTTTGGCTTGATAGTCCTTCAACTAAAGCTCTGCCCAACACCCCCCCCCCCCCCCCCCCACATAACTTTCTTATTACCCCGCCACTGAGACTTAGAAGCCTGCTGATGATGGCGTAAACATGATTATCTGGGAGAATATTCTTATTTACCATGAACCTTCTCTACTCTGAGTATGTAGCAATACCAAAAATTCACAGTACAATATTACCACATAAAAAGTCCACAAAACAAAATAAGAAAAAGCAAAAAAAAAAAAAAAAAGAAAAAGAAATGCATCTTACTATGTAATATCCTGGTAGATACCATCAGTCCCACAATGGTAGAGACATTTTTTCACGATAGTGTGAAATTGCAAATATCATTACACCCCTATTCCCTTGTAAATGGACAACAACTAAAACACTGTCTGAAATGATGTTTAATTATCAAAGACCATACCAAGTATTTTATTACATATCCCCCTTTGTAAAATGATCCCACTAACCTGAGGTAAAATCTGCTTTCCTCATGATCTTCATCCTCCTTTATTATTTCCAGTCCATACTCATTCTGTGTAAGGTAAATGCTAATACATTAAAACTGGCGGCTTGAATTAAATCCACAGCTGATTCACTACAAAGCCATGTACAGGTATGTGGTTATAAGAACTTAATTTGTTCCTTAGGGTTTCTGTTTTGTGATGCGCCTCCGCTTTGGATGCGACTGTCTGATCAAAGACGGTGGTAACTACAGCACAAACCGAAGCAAGACAGTTTCTAGTTATGTCATGTACATAGTGAGAAACTCTAATCTGCACAGCAGGAAAAAAAAAATTACAGTACTAGTCAATGTCTGCTCTCAGCATTTCTCATTTAAACTCAAAATGCTTCATTATAATTTTAACCGGCAGGATTACATCCGACACCATTTCTCAGATGTGTGTTAATTACAGTTTTCCAGAGATGCACAAACACAGACCTCTTCTTTTCCTCCTCATAAATTCTTTTCTCTTTCTTCCTTCATGCAGGATAATGCATATCCTTCCCCACCTGGAACAAGAAGCCGCCATGAGCAACGTCACAGTCACCGACAACACTGAACCTATCAGCCGTACCATGAGTATGGCAACCCCCAGCCCCTATCCTTATCCTGTTAGTTTTCAGGTCTCTCTGACTGGCTTCCTCATGCTGGAAATCCTTCTGGGCCTGAGCTCTAACCTCACTGTGCTTGCCCTCTACTGTATGAAGTCGAACCTCATTAGCTCTGTCAGTAACATCGTCACTATGAACCTCCATGTGTTGGATGTGTTGGTTTGTGTGTGCTGCATCCCTCTTACAATAGTGGTGGTGCTGCTCTCCCTAGACAGAGACACAGCCCTTGTCTGCTGCTTCCATGAAGCCTGTGTTTCATTCGCTAGTGTTGCCACTGCTGCTAATGTGCTTGCCATCACTCTTGACCGCTACGACATCTCAGTCAAACCAGCCAACCGGGTGCTGACAATGGGCCGTGCCCTGGCCCTGCTCGCTGTCATTTGGGTGCTAGCCTTTGTTAGTTTTCTTGTACCCTTTATTGAGGTGGGCTTCTTTGCCCAAGGCCATTCAGAGCTGAACCAAACACTGGTGGAAAATGTGGTTCACACTAACCAGTACTACACAGAACTTGGCCTCTATTACCACTTACTTGCTCAGATTCCTATTTTCTTCTTTACTGCTGTTGTTATGCTCATCACCTACTCAAAGATCCTGCAAGCACTCAATATTCGTATTGGCACACGTTTCCATGCTTCACAGAAGAAAAAGGCTCGCAGAAAAAAGCGTCCATCCATGACAGCCATGACAACACAGCAGGAAACCACAGATGGATCCCAGAGTAGTGGCAGTCGCAACACAACACTGGGCATGCGTACCTCTGTCTCTGTAATTATTGCCTTGCGCAGGGCTGTTAAACGCCACAGAGAAAGACGAGAGCGTCAAAAAAGAGTTTTCAGGATGTCCTTGCTGATTGTGTCTACGTTTCTTTTGTGCTGGACACCCATCACAGTACTCAACACAGTCATTCTGAGTGTGGGACCCAGCGACCTCATGGTCAAGTTAAGACTGGGCTTCCTGGTCATGGCTTATGGGACTACTATATTCCACCCTCTACTCTATGCTTTCACTAGGCAGAAGTTCCAGAAAGTCTTGAAAAGCAAGATGAAAAAGAGGGTGGTGTCCATCATTGAAGCAGATCCTACCCCTAATAATGCTATTATCCACAATTCCTGGATTGACCCAAAGAGGAACAAAAAGGTGACATTTGATGACAAAGATGCCCGACAAAAATGTTTATCTTCTGAAGACGTGGAGTGAAGGAACTCATTATCTTTAGGGTATACAGTTATTAAAAGCAGCTACAACTGATATCAGGTCATGATGAAAAAGGGAAAATGTTAATCCAAAGCAGATATGTAAATAATACATGTAATGGAATGTACAAAAACAAGAGATGGATAATTTATTACTATTTATTGACAACAAAAGTAGGTTTCATAGATGTACCATATACTGTACTGTAGATATTGCATGGCTTTGCAACACACAGTACATTGTGTATATACCTAATACATGTACAGCATAGGGTAAACAAGGTATATAAATAGAGAGAAAAGTAGGACTTGTTATGTATATTTATAATAAATCTTGTGTTCACTTACCTAACACAGCAAACGGCTTCCTATTCTCCCCTCCCCCGGGTAAAGTGTTTGTGATTCTGTAACAGCTGTGAGATTACTCCCATTCATCACCATGCCACTTGCTCCAACACCAGACTCTGCAGTCCCCATTGACCACTGACCTTATTACCTGGGAGTCCTCAGAGGGAAGGCCCTTAGACTGAAATAAGTCTACAAGTACAGGGTATGCAACAATGACAGACAAGTCAAATGTGAAGAAACAGAAATGTTCCTATATCATAAAAGTTATGATGGTAACACAATGACTACCTTTAGAGTTACAGAAGACCACTCACATTCATTAGACACTACACAAGTGTATTGTCTTGTTTGACATAAACCAGATGTAATCCAAACCTAGACTGTTTCACTTTAACTATCTCCTCTTTGAGCCAAATGGAAAATCTACAGTTGCCTTACACTGGTATGATAAATTGAGCATGATTGTATGGTGGGCCAGGGACTGCGACAAGAGGAGCACGTATTGAAATTCTGAAAGGTAACAGATTTCCCAGATGGTATGTTTTCATATGGATGCTATTTAATCAAACTAAAAGAAAATGTTGAAAATAGTTGTATTATTACAATGTTTGTTTTTAACACCACTAGCAACAATGCTCTCTAAATAAACAAATCCATTACTGCAATAAAGAACTACTGCAAAAATCTTAAGGCATAATAAAAGATTCTATTTACAATACAAAATAACAGATAATGAAGTTATTTCCTGCCTGTGTGTATTTACCAATAGTGCATGCCCTATTTTGTCTGTCAACGAGTAAGACTGTGAAACTGTATTTCCTAAGTGGCTATTGCTGGCAGATGATAATGCAGCCAGCCTTGTATTTTAATCTCAAATTGAATAAAGATTGCCCAGAATAAGTAGGGATAATTTATTCATACAGCTGCAGAAGAATTTCAGCTGTAATAATCATCAAGAAAACAAAAGTCACCTTATTACAGTCAGTCTACACTAACAGGGAAACGAGATACAACGTTACAAAGGCATTAGCATATCAAGCCATGCTCAGCTAGCCTGGCAGCCCACTTCATTACAATCCAATACAAGAGGTGGGTATATACACAGTGTATTGATGCAGAAATGTACACATACAAAAACTGAAGAGCCCTTTAGATCCTGACAGCACAGGGCTATTGGTTACCATAACAATTACTCAACCTTAATTTAATGCTTCTCAGGCTGTCAGTGTGTGTTTTGAAGCACAACAGAGAGCACTGTTATGGGAATATTGTTGCAGGCAAGGTTCTTTATGACCCTGCTGTAAACAGGCAGTGTGGATGTCACAGTGCCTAGAGGGCAGGTCTGTGATTGAGAGTGGAAAAAGGATCACAACCAACAACAGGTCAGCTGACAGGGAGGGAAAATGACCTATGAGATGAAACACTGAGCCAGAGGATACATTTAACACACTAAGCTATGCGAGTACAAAAAGATGGGCTATCAATATATAAACATATAGACTTATTTGCACTAGCACTATAAAGTGAACAACTGCTCAAGTGTCAGGTACTATTCCCAGCTTGATTAGTGCTACTGGATAACGTCATTTGTATTGATTACCTTCTAAAATTACCTCTCAAAGATCAATACTATTTACGCCAACAATTTGTTTTCCATCCTTCGGTACAGTCACACTGACAAAAAAACAAAAAGGTCCGTCAAGCCCAACTAACATAGGATAATGTTCTGACTGAATTGCCATTTTGTTAACACTCCCGTTATTTGGTCAGACATTCACTTTTTGTTGGTCATTTTCTGTTTGGGAGGAGGGTATTTTGTTCTCACTATCACAGTGGCTGGTGTATCTGTTCACTTCATGTTATTTTTAGCTGACACAGAATCAGCACAAGTACTGGGAAGGAGAAGTTAGCTGGTCCGGTTAATCAGTACAAAATTATATTTTTATAACATGTAGATATTGTTTTGTTTTATTCTCATTCTGGGAAAACAAAACAAAACACTTCATCTAAATCTCCTCAAGAGAAAGGAAAGAGGATCAGGATCAGAGGGAATGCCCCACTGGCATTTAGAGTTATCTCTAAATATCTGAACTCTAACAGTCAGATTAAATACTAGATCTATATTGTTCAGAGCTTTGGGTTATGTTTTAACAAGTTGTTTTGGACAACTAGGCAATGACCTGTGACTCCAATTTTGTCTCAATTTCATCATTATAATAAAATATAATTTAATTTTAAACATGCATCAAGTAATTTTTGACCACCCAGGGCAAAGAAACAACAGGCATAGACACTAATATTTTTAAGCACCAGCCCCACAGGCCACCAAGCCCCTAAATTTGATGGCCAACATACATTTTTGGGAATGAAGTGCAGATGAAGTTTGATGTTTGCGGAATGTTAACGCTGCACTGGCAATGTGCAGGAACTCTGAGACATGGGGTCTCATTCTCAGTAGAGACTTGATAAAGCTTGGTGGCCACAGTGGGCCACCTGCTGGAATATATGGTGGCCAGACAGTAACTTTTTGTGGCCACAGGCCATGGTTCATGCTGAACCAGTGAGTATAGACCACTGTTTGTCAAGTTTCTAACAGTGACATAGTGTTAATTAATATAAAAACATGAATTAATGAAACTTAAAAATCAAATGTGACATACAAAACATGCTGTTTAGCATGTGCCTGATAATGTATACAAAACCTATATAGTTTACACAGCGAGTCTTACCTCATGTCTTCCTCCAACATGTCACAGCTATACTGTATATATATCTACATGTTAATCACATTTTGAGCAGGGTAGCAGGCCACAACAACACCATCAACCTGAGGTGACAGCAGATACAAGTCAATACACTACCACAGTCAACACAGAGGTTCAGTGATGCTTCACTACAAGCCTTATTACACTCACTTGACCCTGATGTGTCCTCCTCCTTCTCCCTAATACATCATGTTAAGGCTGCTACTTGCTGCTGTCCCTATCACATAGGCTTTGTCCTTCCCTTTCTGCCTCTCTTACCATCTCCATTTCAGATGGCATCTCTTCAGGGCCTCTCTCTGTCCAGCCCAGACACAGAATAAAAGCCTGGGAAATCACATTACTCTGTCCGTATGGAGCCTCTATTGCATTAGGTCAGCAAACACTCAACTGTAATTCTGCTATTGTAGAAAAGAAGACAGTGAATTGAGCACACCGACCAGCACTGCTTGGCAAATTGTAGGTTGTGGTCATTTCCAAATGTTACTCTCAACAAGCCACATTTAGAAAGATGGAAGGACACTTTATACAGTTGGAAGATAAAGGTGGGTGACAAGCGAAAAGAAAAACCTGAACAAATGAGCGGTCTCTTCCATATCCGGAAGTGAGTATGACCAGTATGAAAAGCATGGGAACCATATGCTATAGCCTTTGTAGCCACCAGATCTCAACCCAGTTGAACATCTATGGGAGATTTTGGACAGATGTGTTAGACACCGCTCTACACCACCATCATCAAAACACCAAATAAAAGGAATATCTTTAGCACAAATCATGTTCATCAGGGCCAGCAATTAATCTAATTTTATTTTCAATTACAATTTTGGCTACCAATGATTGTGAGAGCTAGATAATCGAGAAAATTATTATTGTGTCACACTCCATTTTGAAATGATGCTCTTGTCTTATGTTTTAAATCCACGCTATGAAAATTTACAGTTATCATACAATGCATATTTGCTTATTAGCATTACTGAGGGAAAAACACAATGTACCTGCACCTTTCTTCCCCGACTTCCTGTCAGACTCCACAACGGGCGCCACATACACACACGCAGCAGGCAAATGGCAGAGAGGAGGCGGCGACAGATGGCCCATCACCAAACTCCATCCAGCCCAAAAAAAAAAAAAAAAAAAAAAATGAAATCACCCAAGTCCATCTACCAAAAAGAAATTCAAATCAGCAGTGCAGGATTACTTTAGATATCTGGAAAAACAACACTGTCAAGAACACCATCTCTCTGTGTAGATCAAATATGTGTCCCGTTTAAAACTTTGACCCCAAACAATACAAGTCAATATAAAAATACGCTATTGAAAAATTGTCGGTTTGTTCGCTAATCTCTGACTTGCAAAAGAACTACCGATGTGACCCCAGAAACACACAAATGTTCCAGGCTCAGAAAAATGAGTATGTGTAGGTGTATAAAAGGCACAAACAGGTCTGACTGCAATCTCACACACCTGCAATAGATTTGGTGTCACCTGCCTTTATCTTCCAACTGTATAAAGTATACAGTTTACACAAAAACATGAAGCACATAAAGAAGTAAGAGGTTTGGTGTTGACATGGCCGCATGCCCTGTCGCTATGTGTGTCTGCACCTGCCAGTCAGTGCGTGATTGTGTGTGTGTGTGTTTGTGCATCCATCTATGCAGCGTGGTGTGGGTCTATAGTCCAGCATACCCAGTTGCATGTGCAGCTATGTCCATAATGTAAGCGCATGCCACCATGTGCGAATCCAATAGTTTTATCAGGCAGTGACAGAGTGTCAACCGCTGTGTGTAAGAGAGGAGACAGCTGAGAGAAGATTGCTGCCCTCCAGCTCTTCACACAGTGATGAC
This sequence comes from Monopterus albus, assembly GCF_001952655.1. Classification (NCBI taxonomy): domain Eukaryota; kingdom Metazoa; phylum Chordata; class Actinopteri; order Synbranchiformes; family Synbranchidae; genus Monopterus; species Monopterus albus. Next base: position 1,598,293 of record NW_018127887.1, on the reverse strand, counting down.
TGCTGCCTGGTGATTGTACCGCCATTCTTCTCTACACACAGAAAGATATGAATGGGACCAACACAACAAAGCTCACTAAAACAGCCTGGCAGCTTGAGTCTGACACAAAATGGACAGCTTTTGTATTTGCTAAAGACAAAATAGACTGTTACATTTTAAACAGACTCCACTCTCATCCAAGTGTCCTCTGTCATAACAGTCACACATGACTACACCATATGAGCAGTAGCTGGCCCTTTAATCAAGAGCTAGTTACTGTACTTAGCCTCTATATAAACATTTAAGAGTGAACTTAACTATGACCACATCCTCTAATGAATTACCTATAGAAATGGGCCTGATCCCATCCTATATCAGCATCAGGTCCGATATTGATGTCATTCACTCATCAGATATTCCAGTCTGCAGCTTGCGCTGGACCATGAACCCGGTGTAACCTAACATAATATAACATGAGACATGTCACTGATCCAGATTCCATTTCACATCTTACCATAAATCCACCGCAATTTAAGTCTGTAACCGAGTGAACAAATAACATTAATGTTGGTTTGACTAAAATGTCACTTGTTTGGAGATATTTTAGTCTGGAAATGCAGAAAAGCAGGACAGTTACTTGTAATGCGTGTAAAGCCAGGGTGCCAAGAGGTGGAATACAGTTTCATCATACAGTACAACCTATTTAATCAAGCACCTGCAAATGCATACACTGCCAGCAGACAACCCAAACCCTAAACAGATTACAGAGAAGTTACTAAACTTCATTATACTCGATGCCCAGCCACATTCTGAAGTGGCAAATGACAGATTTCGCAGCGTGTTGGAGACTGGGTATAATTTGCCATTCCAGAACATACAGTATATTTCAGAGACTGTTATCCCCGACCCATACAACTTGAGTGTCATCACAGTTAGCAGATGTTAAAACCATGAGCTTCACAACGGATATTTGGACCTCAGATGTCAGCTGCCTTGAAGGTGATCCCCTCTATTCAGTTGTCACTTTACTGGACCCCTGATACAAAGACAGATGAGACAGATTTTTTTTTTTTTATTAATAATAAATCATTAATGCCCTAATGTTGGCTACATTTTAAATGGTAAATGTGAAATCTTGAAAAACTAAATCCACGTTTATTTCTAGCCCAAAAGTGGAGATCTGTAAATGTGCAGTAATTTAGAGACACATGTGTCCTAGGCCTCTGACCATCTGGTGGTTGCACTTATCCATCATTACATATATTTAATATTTTGTTAATTGTTTTACTGAAATGAAAGAGCTCTTGGATCAGTGTCGGAATCGGCAGTTGTGTATCGGAACTGGAGAAATATCAATTGGCCCATTGCTAATTACCTGAAAGCATTCTCAAGCTCTACAGCTCTGATTTGCACCTCTGGCAGGCTTCTTAATTGAAAACTCATCACATGGATATGTTTGATCAATTCACTCCTTTATGCAGGATAACACTTAAAGGTACAATTAAAAAATGACACTAAAAGTCTGTACACAACTACACTGAGAGGATCAATTCAAGATGAGTTGGCAGTGTTCTACCTAGTAGTTTCAGGACTTGTAGATAACCCTGCAGTCCAGTCAGGTTGGAAAAATGGCTGAGATGTTGGAGAAACTGCAGCTGGCAACAAGAAGAGCTTGTACAGCTGGTACAGAGGAGAGATGTTGTGTTGATCATGTGGGCACTCTGTAGCTTCAGTCATTACAATACTGAACAAAATGAAGCTAAATGCAAATTCTGCTAGAAAATAGCCCAGCAGTGCAGCCTCTTCATGAGCGTTCACTGCAGTGTGTTTGACGAGTGTGTGGGAGAGAGACTGCATGCCTGTGCCTAGTGAGGCAGATATACTGGCCGTAGGAGCGTTAGCTGCACTACAAACCCCCCTCAACTCCTCTTACCACAGCTCTCTGTAAAACTGTTTTCTGTACCCTATCTGTGTGTGCGTCTTGAAATAGTGTTGCTGGGAAACAGTCTATATAGCAAGGGAACAGTGAATTTACTGTGAAGTCATCATCTGGCTTCATTTCCTTATTGAACAAACAGAGCTATTATTAAGCCTGCATATCTATATTTTGTTGCTTAAACTGCACCATCCACTGTAAATGGGTGGCTTCTGAGTGTGGAACCTGAAGCAGTCACAGTATTAATTACCCATATCCTGCACGAGTGGTTTTTGTTTTTATACAGAGATACAAAGGAAACATGCTGTCTAGTGATATTTACCTGCATGATCAATGAAATGTTCTTGCACTGTACAGCTACCATTTCAGGCTACAAATGCACTGGATAATTTTGTTTACAAATTTATTTGGTTTAGATTAAGGTTTTGTGAACACCTTAGCACACATGAATGTTTGTGTAGCCAACAGTGAGAGCACTGAAATAGTATCAAGTATCTCCTAAAACACTGGCTATTTATTCAGTGATGAGACAAATGCAGAAACCTTTTCAAAATACTGTTACATCTAATTCAATCAAGTCCAAAAGGTTATTGGTATTAATAAGCTATTAGTTGTAGTGTAAAGTCAGCACTAAGAGCTAAACATGTTTATAGTCCATGACGTTCTACAGGTTGGCCATATAACAAGAATTAAAAGAGATATAATTAGGCCTATATCAATAAGCAGAATTTGTCTAAACCAACTAAGCTAGTTCGTTAACAGATAGCTTAACTTAATGTTGAGGAAATTGGCCAAAGGTGGCAGCCGTAGCATCTTTTGAGAGTTAATTAAAGCCAACAGACTTCTTAACATGTCTAATGACTAAATGTACAGAGCATTTTCGTTTCTGTGAATACATACTCTAAAACACAATGCGAAAAAACAACCAACAAAATTTACACAGTTATTCAAACAGCTAAAAACACTGACAGTAGCTTACCTGAGTCTTAACGTCACGTGTCCTCAAAGGTAAACGGAACTAGTATCCAGCATATTCCCATATACGGCCTCACCACTTCCGGAAGTGTACGGACACGATTACTCCGTTTAGTTCAGTGCTCTTACAGTAAAGTTACTACACACGAAGCTGTCATCATGGTAGACATTCACTGGAAGCCCAGCATAATGTGGTTACGATATCTAAATACACCGGTGGCTGAATACGCTTCTGGATTTGCGCCACCAATAGTCAAGGAAAGGAATTGTAGTGCCAGTGTCACCTGTAATACAGCATTCATGCATGCACTTCCATGCAACACGTCCGCCTCTGTGTTTATGAAGCTAAAATGTTGGTGAAATTGTCATAAATATATAAATTCAATTATCTGTTTATTATTGAGGTCATAGTTAAAGGTGGTGTTGTACTGGACTACATTATATTCACAGGTGTCTCTCTATTTTTGTCCTCCCCATCTACATACATGAGATGTTCAGAATATAGGGAACACCTCTGAATGATCAAATTCATACAAATATAAAACATTTAGAAAACCTAAGGTGACTTTCAGGATTAAAATAGTGCCCATCTAGTGTAGTGGCCCGATAACAGTGGTCCTCTGGGAACTTCTTAGTCAGAATGGTGGTCCCTGTCACAATTAGTTGAAAACCCCTGCATTATATAAAAACAATCTTATATAATCTTTAAGATATGCATTGTCCCATTGACTACTGTAGCTGTATACAGCAGACATACAATAAATAAAAGGATGGAGTTGTGAGGTTACATCACTCCATTCCACCACTTCACACACTACTGCATCACTGTAGCCTGACCATCTGTTTATTGCAGGCATTTTACTAAAATGACTCTTGAGTCTCCTGAGCTGCAACCTCTGAGGTGGCAAAGAGAGGAGAGCAATCAAAGCACATTCAGTTCTGCTACAGTCATTAGCCTGCTCTCAAAAAGCTATCACAGGGTGCAGCTGTAAACATTTTGCTCCTCAGCACTCCTGAGACATGCAGTCAAGAAGGATAGCAGCTATTAGTCTTTTTCACAGAGGAAGCCAGTGTGAATACATGTTGCAAACTGAATACAGTAGGTAAAATACACAGAATAATCCAGGGAACTGAATTAGGTCAAAAATCTCATTATTCAAAAGGAAGAGTATATTAAAAGCAATGGTATGCTCAAGGATGCCTTCAGTCTCTGTTGCTGATGGGTAACACCCATGTAATCTGTATGTTTATGAGCAAGCCAAAAGCTGTTTTATTTTATTTTAAAAGCCACACAAAGATACTAAAAGAGCAAAATTTGAGTCTGTTTGTAATGAATGAGCTTTTGCAATTAACCCATATCTGCTATTTCAGTAGCAACTATTTATATACCTCTGATGTGTAAACAGGGCCCTGTATTCACACTGCTGCTTGTCAGTATGTCAGTTTCATACATAAAGAATATCTGAATTGAATTGACTGCAATAATTGCAAAGCATACAGCACAGGACCAACTTTCTGCCCATGTGCAAAACTCCAGTATATTTTATCAATAGATAACATCGCCCCCTTCTGGACATTGGATTCTTTCGTGTAGTAAAAGGCACAAAAGAAAAGTCAGCATATCCAAAGAGATATTCAAAGTATGAAATCTGCTTGTATACGGTAGAAAATTGTGGATAAATGTCAAACACTAAATGTTAATTGTTATTTTAAAAGAGAGTTCTTCCTCTCATAACTATTTTTGGACTGTGACGTGAAACGTGAGAAGGCACCAACAAATACACTCATACTCGAATGCTGGTCCACAAGATGAGCCTTGAAGTCATTTGGTAGCCTGAAAAGAAAGCATTTGGTGAATCTAAAGGTTAACAAATTCAAAGGGGCTGACAAACGAGGTCAACGGGCCAGCAGAGTTTTATAGGGCTGTGAGTCCTCTGGTGCTCTCCAGCAGCTGTTGTGAATGCGTGAGCACATGTGTCTACATTTTCCCATTCTTCTGTTCATTCATCTTTGTCTGGTAAACAAACAACACAGTTTATTGATTGCAATAGACTGACTACCTTACACTCTTATACAAAATGAGAACAGCAACTGGCAAAGATTAGATTGAATAGACTTGCAGGTCAAAGTCTTTAAATAGCCAAAGGTTATGAATGACTGTTGTGGCTACTTGTATGAAGTAGGGTTACTGAAACATTTTGTATGTGTATGCTCACAAAGCTACTCCACAATATAAAAGACTAGCATACAGTAACATAAATAAAAATATAGAACCATTTTTGCATTTTCATTATTGTAAATGTCCTCAGGAAGTCAGAGTCACAATGACTCTCCAGTGGACAGTTGTGGCTTTCTTCTTCTATACAGAGTTAGCAGTCAACATCTTCTTGTGTATAGCCTTCATATCACCCCAGAGGTAATACAATTTAACACACAAATCCAAAACATAATCAAGAGTTCCCCCATATGGTCAGCTTAGTGTGCAGGAGCCCATTTTCTGAATCCGTGAAAATATGTCAAGAATAAATAAATACATATGCAAACTGAAAGAGGCACTTCACAACAATCACCAGCAGAGTGCACCCACTTCTTTTCTAGGTACATCTACAGTGTATTATGACGGTTACTCTCATAGTGCCCCTTTGACCTGCTTTGTAGATGGCATTTGGTTTTCAGCTGGAGAATATGGAACTGGTTGTTTCCATACTGGAACAAATGCTCCTTTGCTATGGTTGTTATTGTTCTTTTCCTGTTGTGAGAGACAGACACTGAATATTGAACAGACTGACAACATGTTGTCTGTCCAGCCCAGGCAGCATCACTATGCTTCTGTTCTCCTGTTCACCTTCAAATGCTGTTTGTGAGGTGCAGAAGTACTCAGGCCTTGAACTCATACAAGATAACAAGGTGAGCCCAGTCTGGATGACCATATCCACGTGAAGCTCTTTGGAGCGCAGAGGAACCTCTATGCATCTGGCTTCTCACTCGTCCTCTGGATGTAAGTGAAATTCTTTTTCACATTTATTCAGAACAACAGAAAAGTGTGTTTGGAATAAATATTACTTTCCACATGACCATCTACTGTCTTATGTATGCTTTTACAATTCAATTCCTGGGGTCTTGTCTTGTCCTGCCTTTATTTCTTTAGTCTCTGGTCTTTTCCTCTCCTGTGAACTCATCACAGTATCATGCGTCGGGTTGTCACCCTGCTAAACCCGGTTGCTGTAACCTTGGAGAACAGTGCAGGCCTTCAGGCTCAGATGAACCACGTTGTCATAACAGCCAGGCAGTACCAGGCAAACACCCTGATGCTCAAAAAGTGAGAAAGCACAAGCACTTTTCTTTTGTCTTAAAAAAAACAGTTTATAGTATAACTTTGCATTTTTAAATGCTTCTGGGTCATGTCCACTTATTTAATACTGTACACTGTAATTTAACTCATACTGTATTTCACAGAGGTGTTTCTGTGATTTCTATTTTGCACGAGCTCTGTTGTCTCCTGTTAAAATCAAACATTTAAATTGATTAATCACAGATAATCCTTTGTGTGCAGTCTCCCTCCTTGATGACAAAAAATCTATGTCAGCAAAAAAAAAAAAAGCAGCAACTGATGCTGGAGGTTAAAACGTTGGCAGGTCAACTGAAGGCTGCCAAGAAAGGTGAGTAATTATAACTGCATTAAAATAGGATCCTCTGCATTGATACACGTCTTTGCACTTCATACAAAAATTATTCACAAAAAGCTATAATTATCACTCATTAAGCTGTAGGTCACTTCTGGCATAAAACACTAGCTGTGTTATTATGAAAGAAGCTAATTAAAGAGCGATTTTTTTTAGATAGAGTACTGTTTTTGTGTGTGTGGGTAGCTGTGCACAAGTCTCATGCTGAAGTGGAGGCCATGAGGAGACATGCCAAAGGTCTGAAATGAGAAGATGAAAGACTATTGAGGAAACACCATCAGCTTCAGGTAACACAAACAAAACATGACATACATGCCAATGCACAATCCAAAAATGCTTACTCTATGTTGACTTTTATGTTTACTCTAAATGTGTATAACCAGACCACCACAGTAGGGTCCTTCTGTCAGAATGTGCATACCATTATAGAATATACATGAATAGAATTAAGTTAGGACTCCAAACATATTAGATTTATTGCAGAGATTGACAGACTGACAATGTCAACTCAAGGTCTACTACTGAACATACAGTCCTCATCAGCAGACTAACTTTGTCATAGATGTCCACATGTTCCATGATTCTGGGCATTTTAGGACTTCTCATTCATGCTGACGTAAAACTGGTGTTTGACATTTTGTTCTTAATGCTAGAAATGGCAGATTGGCTACTGTAGTTACAGTAGACTCAGACGTTTGATTGTCAAAGCCACAAAGAGAAATGAAACTGATCTTACTGAAGGAATGGTTTCTGTCATATCTGTACAGGAAGTGATAGTTGTGTATGCCAAAGGGATATTGTAGCTTTGGTTTGATAGTTGATGTCATTCGTTCACAGGTTGAAACCCTTACTTTACCACAGCGTGTCCACAGTCACAGTTGCAAAGTCTACAGACCTGTTTGACTTGTATATGTCTCCTGAAATGCAATCAAAGCCATGAGAACAAGACTGAAATTATACTGTTTAACAGTCTTATTCAAGCACCTTAATAAATTGTAGAATCTGAAAATCAATTTGATCAAGTTCATTAATAAAAACAAAGACAAACATAGAAAATACTACACAATTACATTCTATTTTTCTACAAAGGTCTTCCAACCTTGAAAGACAAACACATCAATTTATACATCCCTGAAATAGCATATGATGTTCATAAAATGACTCATCAGATATCCTACATCTAAACAAGTCCTATACAAATATATACTCTGTGTGCTATGAAAGGTGTCCACAGTGTATGTTCCCCCACACATCCGAGGTGCTCCATGGAGCTGAGTCAGAAGAGACGAGGTTGTGCTGAGACTCACAAGTGCGTTTCTCTGTCAGGACTGCAGTCCAAAGCCAGTATAACTTGCCCACAGTGCACGGTGCTGCTCTCCTCTTTCTTTACTGATTCCAATTCTGCACTCCCATTGGCCACAGCATTTTTCTCCTCTCTCTTAACGTGTCTTTTGAGTAAAGCAAAGTACAAAATACAAAAGAAGAAGGAGACTGTCCTCAAGCCTAGTGTCAGGCCCAGGTACACTATCCTGCAACAAAGGAAACAACACTGTTAGGGTACAAATTAAATATACCAGAGTCAAGCTGCCGCTCTCTGAGGAAAAAGCACAGTTCCTGCCTTAAGCCTACATAAGTTAAGTGCATTTTACATCAATGGGTCTCATTCACCAAGTGCCCTTAAGAACAAATTTGTTCATCTGGGGCAGAGGGGAAGGTGTGACTTAGCCTTCTGGCTATCTAAAGAGGCCCCTTACAAAAGTAGCAGCCTCTTAATTAGTCCGGAGTGAGAGTAAGTCAGCCTTCTAATACCAAACGTATGACAAACTTACATGTTATAAGACTTTAAGTAAGTAAATAGTAAAGTTCTCTCTATTTTTAAATCAGAGAATATTTTTATTAATGAGCATTACAGCTGAAGAGTTTCAAAAACATCTTAGTGGATCTGCCATGCAGAGCTAAATTTACCTGTAAGCTGTGGTGTTGTATATTCTGCATGCTCCTCTTCCTCCACACATTTTGTATCCCCATTTGAGGCAGGTTGTATCAATTATGGCTCCAAAGTATATAGGGGCAGGTATTCCAGCTGTTGTGCAATTTGAAATAACTTGTTACTTCAAATAAAAATCAAATACATGTTTACATTTTTTAACTATATAATGATGAGCTTCAACATTATTCCAGTAATTCTGCTCATTCCAAAATGCCAGGAGATTTCCACATGCCTGAATGCAAACTAAACAGACAGTAAAGCACAGAATATCGAAGATGATTCTCACCAAGTGTGCGAGTGGCTAAGGTGTGGATTCCAAGTGCTAGAGATTTCAGCTCAGGTTTAATGCATCTACAGAGACAAGACTGAGTCATTAAAGGAGATTCACAACACCTAAAGAGTAACAGTGAGATGTACACTTTTTTGTATTGAAAGATACACTACAGTTGAACAATACAGTGACAAGATGCTTTAAGGTATAAAAGTAGAAAAATGCATTTTATGACAGTTTTAGTAATTTCTGAAAATATCTCCACTAATGATACTCTATCAAATGAAGTGATCTTTTTTTTTCTGGGAAGTGTAATCTGTCCAAAAATGACAAGATGATGACAAGATATACTGCATCATCAACAGCCTGCATGTGAAAAGAGTCTAGTGATTTCCTTTTTACAAGACAGCTGCTGACAGACCTGATGAGCAGCACAAAGCCTGGTGTTCCCCCGAGAGAGATTATGAAGGAACTGAGCACAGACAGAACCAGGAAATATGGAAAGATTTTTTCACAGCTGTCCCTCAGTGGACACTGGCCCAGAGTTGCTGTCAGGTTTCCTGAGTGGGTATCAGTCACTGCCACACACCTGCAATTGCCAAACATCTACAGTAGCACGTAAGAAAACAGTGAGTTTATCAACAACAGATGAGATGTGACACAGCAGGAAACACTTGTCCTCTAGGTAAATACTCATGCAAACAGAACTGAAATGTCATGGGCTACTCTGTGGGCATCA
>NW_018127887.1:1562985-1588618 GCF_001952655.1 Monopterus albus | reverse complement strand
GCAGGAATGTTCTAGGATATGAATATAACACAGCAAATAAGCCTCAATACTATGCTGAGTTTGTTAGCTAACAGTTATAATGAAAATTTTAGATGTGTCATGCAGGCAGAGGCATGTGTCTGACCGTGTTTCTGCCAGAGCCAGAGGAGGAAGTGCATCCAGCTAAGCACGAGGACACGTACGTGATCCCGTTCTCTCCACACACTGGGTCCCACTCTCTTCTTGAGCACAAGCAACCCGAATTACAGTCGGAGAAGAGAGAATGTTCGTGATAAGACAAGCCTTCCTCGCTGCATGTGACAACATGACGAAAATGGATTATTGTATGAAAAACTGATCAAATAAGAAGTGAATAGAATATGAAAATAAAAGAAGGCAAATGCAACACCACACAAAAGGAAGCCTAGGAGGTGTGTAGGCTCTAAGGATTAATTGTAAAGTTTTTCTAAATCCACACCTACAGTAGCTGCTTCTTCTGATATTACCTACTCCTCTAAGACATGAAGGAAATATATACAGATACAGTATCATATACCCATTATATGAAACAGTGATGCCCGCCACCTTGGCATTCTCACAGCCCATGGCTAAGAAAAAGAGTGACAGGAAGTAGCCCAGCAGGGAGGTCCCAAAGGCAAATCTAGCTGCTCCCATTATACCCAACTTGTACTTCTTCATGACAACACCTCCAGAGAACATCCCAAGGGCCACAGCTGGGATGTTGATCGCACCTAGACAAACCACAGAATACAACGTATTCTAAAAATGGTAGAAAATGAAGAAAAACTCAGACAAGCAACAACACTGCTATTCAAAACGAATCAAAGTCATAAACTCAGTGTCTCATTCATATTTCATGTAAAGAGAGCTGAAGTCACGTCAAGAAAGAAGCAAATGACTTTTGATGGTTGAGAGGATACATAATGCATTTCTTGTCCTCAGCACCCTCTACACTCATTTCATTATGTGGATAAAAAGTGCCACGTTATTATATTGTCTCCAATTCTTTCAGATTGGTGAACTAATTGGTCTCATTAATCTGTGTGCTTTTTAAATTGGTGTCTAAATCTGGGTGTCATCTTCAAGATACAGTGTTTATTTAAGAGGACTGTGGCAGTTGGAGCTTAGAAAACTCATCAAAAACTGGTCCGTGAAACACTTACATTGACGATCTAGCTCATATAGCTTTGCATCCTTAAATTCTTTTCCCACAGCAACATACTGTAGCTTTTGAACGAACTTGTAACTGATCTACAATGATAAAATCAACAGACAAAAATGACAAAGCATGGTAGACATTATGAAATGTCAAAATAGTCTGCTTACCCATGAGAAAATTAGCCTTTGATGCTGACTGGCCATAGTGTTGCTCAATGTACTTGGGTTTGTATGTGACCATCCCGATGAGAGAGTTGAACTGAATGATTGTCACACATAAGTAGATGATGAACAGAGGATTTCCAAGGAGAATCTTCAAGGTAGGCAAAAAATCTGCATGGAAAAATTCTTAATGAATTAAAAACATGTTGTAGTTTATGCTTAGCATCATTAATGCTAAACTATTCGAATGCTAAAAGTTGAAAAATGCAGTGATACCAGCACAAGGCAAAGTTATTACATCCCTCACTGGATACAGATTCTGATGCCAATATTTTCCATACCCTTGGCCATCTGATATAAATTAGCTGGCTCCTCAGGTCTGAACTTGTGCTGCATGCTTTGGGAACCTCTGATAAACCTAGTTTGCTCTGGAGTGCAGCTGGTATCATGTTTATCCACGGGCATTGGCAGTGATTTGGGCAGGAACCACAAAGGAACAGCAGACATGAGAGTGATGGTACCAGTGATGAAGTAGCCCAGCCACCATGCCCCAACCCAGCGGGCGTCACCAGGGGTAATAGTCACAGTCTCTACAAAGACATACAGTAAGAACCCTCTTAACAGCGTATGTGGATGCAGTTTGTTTACTATAGATACATTTAAAGTAAATGTACTTATGAAGTACAATTTAGACACAGAGTCAGTTTCAAAGTGCTTTACATACACTTTAGGGTTGTGGTAAATACTCAAAGGCAGTATTTGGTTTGTATTGTTAAATACAAAAGCTTCCATCAGCTTCAAAGTGTTTGCTTCCCAGTTAGATTATACTATATCACATGGTTTACCCTGTCCTCTTAGCAGGGGTGTTGCCATGTGCAACAACAAATTTCCAACTCCAGCTCTCTGCAGAGGAGTATTACTATATTTTGTTATTGTGAACAAATGATAATCAACAATAAAACTATACCACACTCAATATAGGTTTTATCCCCCAGACACAGTTTATTAATGGGATAACAGCTGCCTGAGCTAACTTACCCATGTCCACATTACCAATGTCAACATAGATTTTGGCACACAGGGACCCCAGCAGGTACCCAAAGACAGGACCTATAATTGATATGGTTTGGACACAACCTGTGATAAACAACAAAGAAAGCCATATTTATTCAGGCACAGTCAGCATCTTCTAATATCTACTGTGTTTGGGCACAATTCTGCAACAATTTATTATTATTATACATTACACTGCAATATACACCCACCAGCCACTTTATTAGGTACACCTGGACATTTAAAATATACCAAGCACAACAAACTATACCTATAACAGAAAATAAATTACTTCCTGTCTACCTCAACTTCCTAGATTAATTACTTTGAAAATGTAGTGCCCTTAATCTTGGTACCTACAGTACTGTGCAAAGCCACTGGCAAACTGTGACTTAGATGTATTACCAATATAGAGGGCAGTATTTTCTGACTCTGTATAATCATCAATGTAGGAGATTCCCAAAGGCTGCACTGGAGTCTCTCCAATCCCACGCAGGACATTTCCCAGAAACACATAGATCCACATAGAGACACTGGAATCTCGCTCACAGCCTACAGTTCAAAATAAATTGGAAAAATGAGTTGAGGATTCTGTCAAGTCTCAGAAAGTGACAAAACGTCCTGTTTGAGTTGTGCCAAAATTGTCATGATGAACCCAGGTGAAACTCTTGACTAAGCACAATAAGAATTCTACTACTTATCTTACCTGTAGAGGGTAGTATAGAGGGTCTGTCACCTGCTTTGCTGGACTCTGCTGAGATTGCTGGACATGGAGAGAGGCTATTGGTTGAATTCACTGAAGCCTTAACTGATGTTTCAATCTTATAGCTGCGTACAAAATACCAATGTGACTGTTAAACAAGGGAAGGGAGAAAGCATCAGGTATAATTAGATACTCACAATGTGAAGCACAAACACGTACACCAGAGACTACATTTGCAAAGTTTTACACTCACTATCTTGTGTTTACAATGATTGAAGACAAATTGAAAAATACACTGAATTTCTAGCCTGCAACGCATGCTTACAGACAGGACACTTCATTCTTACCGGCCAATGATAAAATGTGGCATGGCGATCAAGAAGGTTCCAAAAGACATCAGGATACACCCAATTGCTATGATCTTGGGTCGATGGAGTTTGGCACCAAAATAGCTCACAAAGGCAATCACCAGCAGATTCCCTACAGGGTTGAGATGGTTCAAAGTGCAGATAAAGATGAGTCAATATGAGACATACAGTAATGTGGGTAAAAAAATCTCAATTATATAACCACTTTTAGCAGCCCAGTATGTTACAGACACAAGGAATTTGTCTGCGGTAAAGAACCAAGGTGCCAACTCACACACACCAATGGTGGTGCTGGCCCTGCAAGGCAGCTAATCTGGCCATTGGGGCAACTTGGGGTTCAGTGTCTTTCTTGCCCAAGAACACTTTGATTTTGGAATGGAATCAAACCACCGACCGTAGGCAACGACTACTCTACCTCCTGAGCCTCAGCGACCTCTTAATTCAAGGTGGGGTTGAACTCAAGCCTCTTGAGAAACTAAGCGGTGCTTTATGCCTTCGCCGCATAAGTTATTGTTATTATACATCATGTATATAATAAGTCTGCCATCTTGGTAATGCTTCACTCTGCCTAACTCCAGCTAATCCAAAAATGGGCAAGGAGTGTGAGTGGTGCTAGACAGCTAGCGGTTACCAACATATGGTGGGACCCTCCCATCTGTCACTCAAAAAGGCTGTTCCCTTAATTATGCATTACTTTTAGTCTCACTATAATTTAAACAGGCAAATTATTAAAAATTCACCACTTGCACAGTTGTCATGGAAGGGGAAATTAGCTATAGAGACCAAAACTGTTTTTGTACCAGGCTGTAAACATGTTTATTTCTACTGTAAAGTTGAGCAATTTAACATGGGACTCTATGGGGACTGACTCCCTTTTGGAGCCAGCCACAAGTGGCCATTTGAGGAGCTGCAGGTTTTGGCGCTTCCACATTTGCTTCACTTCTCAGCCTCTGAGGTTGCTACTTGGTATCAGCCATAATAGACAACTGATTAGGTCATGATCAGTGTGATAATTCATATTTCTCTGTGGTATGCACACATATAGCAAAAGTAGTATTCTTTAGTCACTGTTTCCAACCTTCAGCATCAAAGAATTTTTTTCAATGAGTTAATGAGATGCATGACCAGTGACTGTTCAAAGCTCAAAGGGGATGTATATATGTTATAATGTCAAGCCTGCTAACATAATAAGGACATATTCTTAGCTTTTTTGCATTAGCAACTAAATGGTTTGCAGTATGTGCAGAGTAAATAAAGAAGCACATGGTGAAAAAAAGAAGAACTCACCTATTTCAAAGCTCCCATCTATGATGCCAATCAGATAACTGGGAATGTCAAATTGCCTTTCTAGCTGTGTAAATGTACTCTTCATGTAGCTGCCAGATAATGCCTTAGCAAAATAGGCAAAGGACAAGGCTGCAAGGAACATCTGCAGAGATACACAGACATTGTGTCAAACAAAGCAATCCTGAAGTGCTTCTCCTTTCTATTTACATTTCAAAAGGATATATTAACCAGTCTTATTGTCAATATTATTAATATAACAGAATAATATCATAGTTTTTTGGTAGTGGTAGTAGCAGTATTTGAAACATCTCAAGACTTATCTTTCATTTTAGAACCCAGAGTCAACTGCAACTCTGCAGCCTGAGAATACATTTCTAAAGGTTGGACTTTAAAGTAAAGGCACATTTTTAGCAAATTAAACCAAACTAAAATGAAAAAGTGCACAGATTTAGTTGGGTACCAGTTTGTCATTAATTGAATGTATTTCTCAAAGTAAGTCCGTGTACATGAATTTGCAATGCAGATACACCTCTATAAAAGCAACACCGGAAATGAGCTGTTAAAGCCTGGGCTAGAGGTTGTATTGAGCTCCCTCCTTCTTTTGCTCAGCCACCTGTGGACACCAACAGTTATTAACAAAGGGAAGCTTAGAGAAGCCAGTCCTATGAGGACACAGATACATCCACTGCACTATGCGCTGACAGACCAACCAACATGCAACATAATTGGAAACAGGTGAGACATAACTCTTATGGATGAAACTAACCCAAGCTTGGAGGAGATGCACCAACACACATGCATACTCTTGTTTTTACCACTTATTTTACCATTACTTCATATACCACTGATATGCCACTTAAACAGTATCATTACTTAATCACTTAATGCATTTTCAGTATACCGTATATCACATTAATGACATTTGACCTCAATGCAATGTGTCCTATAAGCAATGGTCATAATTGCTGTTCTGCTTCAGAGGGTCAGAAGATCTGTGAGGAACTTTATGAACACATTCAAGTAGGTAGTCCTTGATATTTAAGAAAAACTAATACAATTATTTAGAAAATAATTTGTTTATATTAAGATGTGATAATATTAGCATGTAGCACTCTCTCAAGGACAAAAATGGAAAATGTATGGTTGCGATATTCATATCCTCTGGCCAAAGATAATTCAGTTCATTATAACAGAACACCCCCGTGACCCCATTCTGGACTAAGTGGTATAGAATATGAGATAACAGAACACTAGAAACCTACAAATATTAACCTTCTGTATCCAGTAACTTTTCCCTCACTAACTAAACTGATTAATTGATGATACAAATTATTGCTGAACAGCTTTCTGTTGAGTAATTAACTGATTAATCCACAAATCAATGCAGCTCTAATCCAAAGTCAGGTGTTATCCACATAATACTGACAACTGATGTCTTCATACTTTCTGTGTGAGCAAAAATTAAACAGTACAGTAGACTGTAAAGTATTGGGCCTTTGGGAATACCACATGCAACACTGGCTTTCTGATATCGGTAGCCTAAAGAAATACAAATCCCTTTTCAGAATGTCTGGACCAACATGAGTAATGAACCCCACAGCCTGACCCAAGCTTAGCAACTAGCGCCCTGTTAGCTAGTTTAGCTGCTCAAGTATAGGTAGTCTCTCTCCTCCACGCCGGGGGTCATTACAATATTTACAATATAAACAATCTACGTAACCCCACAGCCTGACCCAAGCTTAGCAGACTGTTAGAATGGTCTGCTTATGTACCAGTGATGTCAAATCTTACACCATGCGGATGGACTTTACACCTCAGAGCTGTACTCAGTCTTTATTGTAAGTTATGTGAGCTACAAACCCTTCTGTCACTGACCTTTTAAAATTCATCCAATCACAACAGAACTGAGTATGAATCTTAAAAGCAAAGAAGCCAGTGGTTTTCCATTGATATTGTATGCGTCCAGACTAATGTAAAAATATGCATGTACAGTGACTTTATCTCAGCATTAATTCAGAATTTCTTGTTCATATATTATGTAAAAGATTATGTAACAGCTCAGAGCTGAGAATTTTGCATTGTGTACAAACGACAGGAAAGTGCAACTTAATAATAAACTCCACAAAAGTCACATTTACAAAGGTGGTGTCTTTAGTTTTAATATAATTTTAATAATGTAATTTTACAACAGATACATGCACAAAAACATCAAACTCAACAGTGCATTGTAGGCTTGTCACACATGGACAATGGATTAATAAAGAAATCTGCATATCTGGAATTCCTGGTTATTGTTGCTTGTAATGGCCCAAGTATGCCACTAAGCAACTTTCTAATTATTGTTCATTGTGCCAAACTGAAGCACAAACTTCTTCTAAAGAGCTTTTCAAAGCAACTTAGTACACTGCTCAAAGGGCACGATTTGGCATCAACTCGGCCTACCACAAACATGCAGCCTGCTGCATTCACCAACATGTGCATTCTGTCTCTCTCTCTTACTTGCTGTGCCCGTGACTCCAGTCACCACAGAAATATTTGTGTCCCCTCTAGGTCTTTGAGATACTGAAAACAGATGCGGGCCTTGTGTCCTTTCAAGCCAAATCACTGTATGCAGTACATGTTCAGTATGAACTTGCTGTTCCCATTGGCCTGTATAACTGCACTTGTAGAGCTTATTTTCCAATAAAGCACAATACCTTTAGACTGGGATGGCAGGAGTTTCTCACTGCAGAGGAGGTAGGGTTGTTGCCCAGAGTCCAGCTGCCTGTGGCTGCCTTGTGCATGTTCTTCATGGTAGCCTCCTCCTGTATGTTGCCTGAGCTGTAGTTTCCTTTTAGATGACCTACTATGGCTGTCCTCACTCACACCTGTTGTATGGAATTCAGATTTTGTAGATACAGCAAGTCACGATGTTCTACAAATAGCGTGCAACATATGAATCAATGGTGCACGGGTAATATACCCATGCTAATTAACGCCACTGACAATTTCAGTAAGGATACATGTGTTTATTGTTTTCTTAGCTGAAGTCATTAGCTTTGTTTACTGTACTGTACTGCATAACAACCAAAAGTTCTTCAATTACTATTAAGTGGCCATCCCCCAGACAAAAGAGCACTGTGGAATAACTACTGATGCCATATGTACATCTCCAGGCTCTGCGCCCTCCCGTTTGCGCGAACAGGTCTGAGCATTACGCAGGTGGATGCAGACCGAATGCTTCACTGACACCAGAATATTGTCGGTCTTCAACCCGCAGTTGTCTGAATTATCGCCACTTCGGTCAAAATGTCAAGAATACAACAGCCACATGAATCTTCATTGAGAGTGAATCTTTCAATCTAAATCTAAAAAGACCATCACGATACGTACCCAGTTCAGTGCTTCAAACCTTTCGCAACGTCTCTTAAATATATAAATAAATGATACGCAAGAAGAAACATCCTATTTATATTTATTTATTTTTTACAGAAAGACTCCAAATAACCTCATCCCGTGAAGCCATGTACTCATGCCGTGCATGGTCCTCGGCAGCGAGAACCGTGTGTTTCACGGAAAACGACAGCACTGTTTTCACAATCATGCACGCGTCATACGCCAACGAGCTGCAAGAAAACATCATATCCTACCTTTTCACTGAACAGTGTCGGCAAACTGCAAGACCTGTAGCATTTTATGGCATTCGTTTGCCAGGACTGTGGGTGTGCTCTCGATGATGTGTTGCTCAAAAAGATACATGGATAAAAGGTTTCTCTATGGCCTGCCTCCTACACTGGCGTTTACAGCTTTCAAGGATGGCTCTGACATAAAAAAAAAATCTGACTAAACAATTGCAGATCTCTCTCGCTCCCTCTCTCACGCACGAGTACAGTGTGCAAAAAACAAAACAAAACAAAACAAAACAAAAAACATTGGAATCTTTTAAAGAAAACACTGTCATTCTTTATTAGAATATACTGTATGTAGACAGCATGTGTGCTTATAGCTCTTACGTTTTTAACAAGGGTCTTTCCAGATTTTGGTTTCCCTGTTACTCACCACCCTGGACCTCTACACCAGTGCCATCTGCTACAACTGGCATATGAGGATGTGTGTGTGTGTGTGCTTCCCTCAGCTGCACTCTAAAAACAGAATCATTCACAACATTCTGTCATTACTATTAAACTGCAAATACAGTCATGTAATGTATTCCTTCATATATTATTCAATACAACCATCAGAATTGTAGATATATCAATATTGTATCTTAAGCAAAACATTCAACTTTAATGCAGCATGGGCAGACATACTCCATCTGGTTACAGAGGGACTTGTGTTCTGTCCTGTTTCTAATTCAACATAGCCAAATATCAAAGAATTGAGACTGTAATACATTAAAATGATTAGGAATTTACTGAATCAGTTTGGTCCCAAAACTATACATAAAACCTCTAAAATTTAACAGAAAGGTCACATCCATTCTGGGGAAGTGGATAAAACTGTCAAGACTTAACTCAGACATAAAAACAGTCTTGAGGAAACATGGCATCTTGACCTTGCAGGGAAATGTTGTCATGATGTACCATTATCTTGTACATTTTCATATGACTCAAAAGATGAAAAATTAACACAACACAGACAAGGAGATACCACAGAAATTATAGTCTTGTAATTCAATGTATTCACATTACAACATCCACATGGTTCAGTTTGTGACAACTTCTAATCATCTTCAAATATATTCACTGTATGATACATAATACCAGCATAGGCACTTCCAGTAAGTCTGGCAATATTGAAGCTACAGTATAGTGTCTAAATTACAAAATGGTAAAAATAAATAATGCATATCTAAAAGAGTTTTGTGGTTTTAAAATTTCTTTGCTGTACAGAATATATGTTTATTGTACAAAATGGAGCATTAACCTACAAGGAAGTTAGTTCGTTTATTTTCACAACTCCTGTGTATTTGGACATGTTCTTCCTTGTTTAGGTATTAGTACATGTAGTAAGTGCAAGGTAGTAGTGAGAAGAAAGCAATTCATTATTTAATTATGTGTCAACTATATAAAAATACTCATCTCATTTTTGTTTACATAATCATAAAGCTTGTTTGGTTCCCGTGGTTACAATTATGCTACATGTGTGAATAAGTACGACAATCATATGAAACAAATACAGACAAGAAAAAACACTATCAAAACTGATATAATGCAAGAACTGACTTGAGACTGATTTGAGTGGGGGCAAATTTCATACATCACACACATTAAAAAATGTTTTTTGATCACCAACAAATTAAAACAGTGGACAGAATTCCATCAGGATGACAAGCTCTGATCTGCAGGCTAAGCAGCATGTAGATCAAAGAGGAAGCACAAGGAGAGTTATGCTAAAGGGCCTTCTGTGAATAACAATTTCACCAGAGTATCTGAGAAGAATTGATGAACTACTTACTGCATCACCCTCACCCTCCATCACCTCACCATCTCTATCTGTTAGTAAGAGTAGCATCCTCCTCTTTTCAACACTACAAGCTGGACGGAGTCACATTAGAGAAGCAATCAGACACAAACACAGACACACATGCACACTGTATACTGTATATGTACATTAACAAAGTATTAAGAAAGTAGGAGCTGAAATCATAACTACATATAGAAGTTACACTGTCCCAATTAATGATACTAAAAAGTAGGTTTCACTAGTTCTGGGCCACTTCAATAAAGACAGTTGTGTTAATCTAATAGTTTCCTAAATAACACTGGCTGATGTCTCATAGCTGAAACAATGATTATAGCTCATTAGGGATGCATTTCAGGGAACACACCTACAGAAAGCAGCAGGTGTGTTGTGTAAGATACTGTATCTGTTTAATGCTTTTCTAACCACTGGGTAAACTACCCATCTTGAACTTGTGTGGCCTAAGCTGCAGTAGAGTGAGTTCCTATTATTTACCATAGCCAAAAACATCGCATGGTAACAGAGTACAATAAATTCAGGAACTGCATGGAAACAAGGACACACTGCTCAGTATCTGATGTAATTTCATTCAGAGTGAAGCTCTGTCATAGACCATCTATAGACTGACATGTTCTCTTCTGCTTTTTGATGATCATTTTAAAGAATAATGATATTGAAAGGAAGCAGCGGTACAGTGTGAGAAGCCACCGCACTCAGATGTGAATGTAGGTCATGAGAACTCAACAAAATTAGCAGTGGATAATTCACTACATATTGCCTCACTGCACTATGTGACAGTAAGCAGACATGTCAACATAGTGCAGGGCACTTTAAGAGCTACTTAGAGTCTGTCAGTCATCTTTTCTATGTAAATGTGAATTATTAAAGTAAAGTGAGCATCCTACTGGAGCCACTATGCAGTTGGATATGTGGTTTATCTCATGGCTTTCACTTAGTTGAAAGTAGAGTAGGGGCTACTGTAACCTTGAGTCTTCTAGTACACATTACATTTTCTCATCAGGTCCTGACCTTTGCACTATTATGTTATGTGTGTAGAGCAATGTGACATTTACTCCCAACATATGACAAAAAGCACCTTTTAGAAACATTTTATGTCTATTGGAAATTCTTGGAAAGCAGTTTTCTTTGCTATTTAGCATCCGATTTAAACACTTAAATGTACTGGGTGATAATTTTTTAAATCAACATTCTCGCTAAAATTAAAACAAAAATTTGCAAAGTCATTATGAGGCAATAAGAAAACACTGACCAGGTGATGTGCATTATAGGTCAACAAAGCGACAATGTTATTCACTGTATATCAATGCCATTAAAAAAAGAACCACCTTTTCTACCAGGATCGAACAGCTAAAGCAATTAGCTTCAGAGATTTGTTCTGAGGGAATGAATGCCACCCTGAGGTGCCAGGAGAAGAATTCAGATGTATTAACTGTGTTTATCTGTAACAATGTTAACACCAGGCAAAGCAGAAAAGTCTGGATTGATGACATAAACTCCAGCTTATGAACATATTCTCAACTACCCTACTCTCCCTGCCTGTTTTTAACTTACTGTACTCACTCACAGGTGACAGAGATGTTTGTTCTGAATTTCAACGGTCGTGAGTTTCCTGAGGGTTTAAGGTTGGCACCGTTTGCTGGTATTTACATAATGAGGACCAGTAAATACAGACTTTAATGCAGTTCAGTGAAGCCTAATATGTATTCAGGGGATCAAAAATTAAGGGAAAAGACAAATGGGCACTGTATTGGTCACACTTTAAAAACCATTTTTCTATTTAGGGAGATTGTTGTTTAATAGATTATACTGTCTGGTTTTATATAATGCTTCATCAATGCATAGTTACTGTGCCTGTTTGGTTGTTTTTTTGTCCCTTTTAATCCCCCAACATTTGACATGACAACATGGGAACGTTAGTGTGTCTTCTGTGTTCTCCCTTTTTTGGTCTATTTGCAGCACAGATTCATTTCCTGTAACCCACTGTTGGTTTGTGTACCTCTGTACTGAAACTTTTAGGATTGTGAAGCTTTCACCGGCTGCTATATTTACCTTGGAACTGGAGACCAAAGAACAGATAACACAAATAACAGCTAATCTGCTCATTCTGCCTGCGCCCTCTGCAGAAGAATTGCGCATATCAGTGCATTAATTTAAACACAAACACACACACACACATCCAATCATACACATACAGAGTGTGATAAACCTCAAGTTTTCCTCCTTAAACAAACATGGCTAAACCAAATATTATAACGTACTTAATTCGGCAACAAATATAGAACATAAAATGTATAAATATTTGATTTTGTATGCTAAAGCCCACGGGTGACTGATTAATTTTAGCAGAAGCTGAAAGGAAGAACGACATGCCAATGTGCCTCATTTGACTCCCTTTATAAGCCATATATAGGTAAAAACATTATGGCCCATGCAAGGCCTCAAAAACTTGCTAAAATAAAAACACAAATACAAGTAACTGTGATGTCTATATATAATTGCATTCAGAAAATAGTTATGTATAAATTGGCAGCAGATTTCTGCAGTCCTGTGTTACCACACTGGGTTGAGGTCTGTGCAACCTGTCGTCCTCTTGTCTTGACAGTAGCAAAAGAGTCTGTATCCCGAAGTACATGAATAATCCCGTATTGCAATATGGAAAGCTCCTTAAAATGTTTGGTGAAACCAGATATTCAGATAAAATGTGTAAAGCACAAATTTTCCCACCCTGTTTTTTCTTTATATAGGCACACATTTCCAAAACATCTACAGTGTTGTGTCTAAGTGATGTGCTGGCAAAAACAGGAGTCAGCTGATAAGATAAGAAAAAAGAAATACTTTTTCACATCCTTGCCCTGACTGATGCCATATTTCCCATGGGCTGTTTCACTCTGGGTCCCCCTCCTGTAGTTCCTCTGGAGGTTTGGATTCTTCCCGCAGAGTCACAGGCCACTCTGGTTCCCCAATTCCCTCCTCTGGATCCTCTCCTTCTACCAGCTCCTCTCTGCTCCCTGGCTCCTCCTCCTCCTCATGAATAGCCAGAATAGGCTCAGCTACATTGTTTAAATGGGGAGATTCCGCTCCTGGGCCCTCTGCTTCGATCACCTTCTTCCACATCTCATGGTTCTCCAGAAGGTGTTGGGTGATCTGGCAGAAGACTTTCCTCCTCTTCTTGGGAGCTGCTTTCTCTGAGGAAGAAAAAAACTTGATTAAAAACTTAAAATTAATGCAAATTCTAGACAGGTTTTCTGATCATTTCCAGTTTATGCCTGCACCACTACTTCCGGTTTATAGCTTTGTTTGAGATGTAGTGCTTACGTGATGCTTCTGAGCTGGTGGATGAGTCTTCCTCTGTGGTACCCTCGTCATCCTCCTCCTCATTCTCCATGACCTCTGGCTCTTCTGCATCTGGGTTGGGCTCCACCCATCGTCCAGGCATGAGGCCGGCTGAGTCGTAGGAGTTGCACAGTGGTCCCACAATATGAGTTATAAATGATTCTTGGAGTTTAGCCAACTGTGGTGCAGCTCGGTCCATGAAGGGGCTGATGGGAAGCCCCAGGCTGGACTCCTCATCACCCTACATAAAGCAGGACCCACATTAGTGCAAAATCATCACCAGCTGAGTGAACGCCAAAACAAGGCATGATTCACATTTCACCAAACACAGTTTTCCAAAAAGACTGAGTCATTTAGACTTGAGTGAATCGGCAGGATTGTTGTCAAGTCTGCATCTATCAAGCCCTAAATTATTTCACAAATAATTCTGAGCCTTAATGGTGTAAAAAAAAAAAAAAACTACATGCGTTCAGTGCCTATTTCATCAGAAAGGTGAAACCAAAGGAAGATATTTGATGCACTCAAATACTGTATATAGTACAACAGGTAAAACTTAAAGCTTTGTGGCTTCTCCACCTGAATGACAGTTGCCTGGGCACCTTGTTTATGTTACCACATGTAACAGCACTAAATGTACTGTCACTGAAGATCATTCCTCCTGTGAGGCTCCTGCACTCTGCATCTCCCCACACAGACCTCAGAATGGCTTGTTAAAAGGTGGTTGTGTCACTAGTAGATGTAGCAGGTTCTATAAGGGCCTGAGCATGTGGTGCTTGGCCCAGCGGCAAGCCATTCAGTCTTAAGGGGACTATAAAGGCCACTGAGGGTGGCGTTAGGCTGAAGGCACTAGATTCTGTTTCTTACAGCTGCACTGCACTGTATATTCAAAACAAGGCTACAATATACATTTTATAGCAAAAATGACAAGATACCTTTACCACCTCTACTGCTCCGTCAGAGTAAATACAATGTAAATATATAATAGAAAAGTATAGAACATAACTAAATATATACACAAATTTAGACTTTTATTATGACAGTGTCACACACTAATGGCTCCATCTCCGTATGTATTAGAGATTAAATAAAAAATTAATTAAGAGTGAGCAAAAAACCAATCAAGCTTGAAGTTTTAAGTCCATGTGGAGAGGAGAGAACTGTTTTCAGTTTCTGTACTTGCTCACATGGGTTTTGAGATAAAATGCAGTCATGGCATTAGAAGGATATGATTGGCAAAATTCTATAAATATAGTATTTTTCTACATTTTTTGTTAAACAAATATAGAATGATCAAAACCAATAATGCATTAATCCATCATTCAGTCTCTGTACCAAGCCTGTCTGTGACTTTTAGCACCAAGTCCATTCATTTCAACAAAAAGTACATCTTTTAAACAGCAATGTAGACTTAAAAAAAAAAAGCTAAATAATTTCTTAAAGCTGCCAGCCACTGTAGTGCCCTGTTTACTGACCCCCCCTTTCAGAATAAAACAGGTGAGAGATTGTTATGGGAACAACAAAGCTTTGGGTTTTTAAATATTCTTTTTGAATGTTATTTATTTATACTCTATGAATACAAGTGCTAAATTCCTCTCACCACCGCTTCAATGCATAAATACAAAGTGAAGTTTTAGCTCACACCTGTTCATAGAATTCATTGACAATGCCCTCTGTCCACTGCAGATGCAGGTCTTTGCATTTCAGAGGCCCGTTGATGTCAGCCAGTTTAATGCACATTTGGCAGACCAGCAACCTGTCGTTCTCATTGGACCAATCAATACTTGCAGATGGCTCATCACCTACCTAGGGGACCGACAAATAGACATGTTGACATTTAACGTTCGGGAGCATGTTGGTAGACACAGCATGTGATATGTAGACATTATGTAAATGTGACCCCATTAGTCTGCTGTTCAAAGATTGTGTATTGATATCAATGTCTAGACAGTTTACTCATCAGGCAGAAGACACAGGAATGCACGATGAGAGAGGCAAAAGCAATGACGCTTTTAAATGGAGCTTCTATTGCCATAATTAGGCCGGACCTATACCTGGGACTTTATTTGAAATAGTAGAGTGACATTCTCTGTATTTGCATTTTCTCTAAAATATATCTATTTATGAAGTTCTCTGGATTGAAATTCTTGATTATCAAGTAATTTTTAGGGAAATGGCATAATCTCCTCACATATGAATGGTAAATGATAAATTGACTGCACTTATATAGGGTTTTTCTACCTTACCGGGACAAAGCACTTCACACAGACTCACCCATTCACACACACAAACACACTGATGGCAGCGGAGGTGCCATGCAAGGTGCTGGCCTGGCCACCAGGAGCAATTTGCGGTTCAGTGTCTTGCCCAGGGACACTTCAACATGTGGACTGGGGAGAACAGGAATCCAACTGTCAACTCTGCGATAAGAGCTTGACCTACTCCTGAGCCACAAGTTAAAGCTTACAGGAATCACAACACTGTTTGAGCTAATTCCTTACTCCTTGTTATGGTTAATGAGCTTCAGGAACTGTGAGCTAATAACCCCAGAAACTGAGGAGATCAAGTGCACAACCTGATGGGTCCTTCACAGAAAGTTAATTTGCCTCCATGAAGAGTGACACAGTGTGCCCTACAGTGTGAAGCATTACTATTACTTTTGCAGCCAGGTCAACAACCTCATTGCCAACTCACAGACCTGACTACCAAGCACCTCCACTGTACTAATACTCACAATGGAAAAATACAAAACCCTCAAATCCAAAGCCAACATTCTGTGTCCACTTAAAAAGCTTCAGGGAGCTTTGTGTTGTTGACCTGAGCTGAATATCCCAGACAATTCTCATTCTTTCCAGTGATGGCAAAATAAAATAACTATTTATACATAAACTTTTACATTTATATCCAAGTGTTCAGAATCCACTTGGCACTGACTTAAAATTCCAAAGTGACAAAATTTCTTAAGTTAAATAAACACTATCAGGGTTTTTTAAATTTTAATCACCATATCCATAAACTCTCCAAATATAAAAGCCAGATTGTATGTTTTCAATATTTAATGTAAAACGATTACATTTTCATACGATACTACCTTGGCATTGAGCTCAGCCACAAAGTCAAAGTGCTTCTTCAAATCCGTGGCCAGTATGGCCTCAATGACCAGGAAACGGAAACGCTTGAACTCCACGTGGTCCAGGTTGACGAGAAAGTTATACTCTGGCTGTGACATGAAGAGGTTCCAGGCGGCAGCAGCGTGGTGGTTTTCTAGAACAGATCGGTCATTGTAGAGCACTGCCTGCAAACACACACAAACACATTTACATAAACACTATCAAAGGCTGACGATTGGCAACAGCTTTGCCGGTGCATTTTGGCTGTGAAATAGACAAAGTACAGGAAAATCACCAATAAAATTATATATTTTTTGACAGAAAAAACAGATTAATATAGTATATGATATGTTCTATACTATAAACTGAATAACTTGAGTACCTGTGGGGCACTGGTGGCCACAAGGAAAGCGTTAGTCCGCCCAGGATGGTCGTAGTCGTGCATTGCAGCAGCCACATAAAGTGCCATGAGCTCCAGAGCAGGTATGAGGCCAGACAGGCAGCCATAACCATCTTCTGACACAGTGTAGGTCTTTGAAACCAGGAAGCCCATATGACTGTGTGTGATCCCACTGTCCGAGTCTACCAGCAGGGGAACAGGCAAAGTGAGGAGGTTGAACAGCAGGATGGCAGAATTTACACACTAACACATACTGTAATTCCATGTGCACATGCCTAAACACACACAAGGCACTCTAGAGAGCATGTACACACACCCACATGCACTTGTATAGCTAGCTTTGTTAGGACATTCATTGCCATCATGCATTCCCTAGTCTCTCACCCTAACCTTAACCATCACAACTAAATGCCTAACCCCAACCCTTACCCTTACCTAACAGTACAACCAAGGCTTAACCCTCACACAGCCCTTTGAAGGGGTGTGAGAAAGAGAGGACAGGCCAAAATGTCCTCAGTCCCAATGGTATAAAATTCAAACCAGTCCTCACAGTGCTGGCCACACAAGTACACAGACACACAGAGAGAGAGAGAAACACTTAAATCCATTTCTATGTGGATCAAAGGAATGGCCCTAGTAAGGCATACAAATGAGGTTATGGAAATATGGGTGAGAGGGACCTTTAATCTGCTTACAATTTCATGCTGTTCTTGACTTCAAATAGTATTTGGAACATAAATACTATTGCCAAAAGCCCGAGTAAGATAAGACAAACTGTGAGCAGGAAGAACACACACACTCCTGCAGGTCTGACATTAATGAGATAGCTCACAGTGAGGCTGCAGGCAGATGAAAAAATCTAAATAAAAAAAGGGTCTGGCCTACTTTTAGAAAATCTTTCCAATCATGAATGGCTTAACAAAAGTTAAAACTGGTGCAAGGCATCTGGTACTCATTTGTTTCAATGTGGCAACTTAAATTGATATTAACAACTTAGAACTGATGAATTCACATACATATCAGCATGTGCAAGTGCATGCATGTACTAATGGACACACCTGAGTCACTGACAGAGCCATGGTCAGTAATGAGGCTGGGCAGACCAGGCACAGCCTGTGTGGTGAGGTACCAGACTGCATGAAACACATCTGTGGCATGGACCCTGTTGTGATCTGGGTCAGGAAAGACAACAAATCTGTGTGTAATCTTCTCCACCAGAGTGCACTGTTGGCCTGCCGTTCCTTTGTAACAACATAAATACTGCGGACACTGATGTATGACTAATACTGGAAAAACTGTATGACATTTCCCTCTAGTGGCTGGTTTCACTGTTACAGCTGCAAGTAAAATAAACAGAAGCAAAATGAAAAACACAAGAAGGACTGAGATGTCCAGGCTTACATGGTATGTCTCTGTAACCATTCTCAAGGGCGTGGAAGTAGTTCATGAATTCTTTTACAGGGATCTGAAAGGTCCCAAACAGGCCTGTGTCTTCAAAGAGCCTGTAAGCAACCTGAACCACAAAAATCTTATTGTCAGAGAGTTTGTCAGCATCACCAGGTATGAGTAATTAACATATTACAAGTAAGAATGCTTTGATAATTTTATAAAACTGGAAACTGTAATCAAATCATATGACTGTTGTGTCTGTGGAGGCTCTCATTCATCCAGGTTATGGCATATATTGACATGCTAAAGTTGGCAGCCGGACTTGCTTGAGATTCTTGAAGAGGTTTCACCTTCCATGTGAGAAGCCTCTTCAGTTCTGACTGACTGGTGGGTCACTGACCTATCCAGCCATCTTGTAGGTCGTTGCCCCACCATTAGGGTCACATGAGTCACAATGTGGATGGGTGTTAAATTGCCTTAAGTGTTGTCTTGGGAGGTAATTTGACACCCATCCACACCTTGACTCATATGACACTAACCTTAACCCACATGTGAGTTCAATGGCCCTCAAGGTGTCATTTGCAGCGTTTCCACTATTAGACCCTAATGAGCAGTATATCCCCTTATAACCCCCAGGTTGGGGCAGGCCATCCTGCTTTGTTTTTCCATTGTATTTTCTCTGTGTCAGGTCTCTGTTTAGAGGAGGGAGGGGCTCACACACATAGCAAAAGGAGTACAGATGACATGAAGAATCACTCCAAAGTGCAACAATCAGCCAGTAACGGAGGCGGTATGAGCGTTTTATCAAACAGCTGTTGAACAAGCAGAACACAGATCTGCAGAAATGTGCCAAAAGTTGAGATGTGAAGATGCTGACATTTAGCCAACCAAGGGCGACTGCTCTGGATGGATGCACCCCTCCCCCCTCACATTCCTGGAACTTGATTTTAGTACTACCTCCTGAAATTTAGCTCCCTAAATGCACCTCCAAACCAGGAGGAGGGCAGCGGAAACAAACACAGAACCTATGACGAGTGTCACTTGGCTCCACACGTTGCAGTAGGTTCCTGTACTGGAAAAACCCCTATTGACTCCACAGAAAGTAGGTACCTGGGACTCCTCACCAGTCAATCAGAACTGAAAAGGCTTCTTGGATTGGAGGTGAACTTTCTTCAAGAACCTCTTGGAAGTCTGGTTGCCAACTTTAGCACTTTGGGTATGGCTGTAGTATTTGAGAGAAATACAGATATGTTGATAATTTGTTTGTCTATTCATTTGTGAATGCAAAGAAACATAATGTTGTTAAGTATCCCAGCAGTATTTACTGCTTTGAGAATTTCATGGCTGAAACTGTGACCAGTGTGTCATTAGAAAGTAGTAAACACGTTTACTGTGCTCACCTGACTGAGGATGCGTCCACATTTCCCACTGGTCCTTTCCATCAAGCTGAAAACGGGGAAGTTCCAATTGTTTAACTGACTCATTAGAGGCTCTAAATCCTCCATTACTAATGGCTCTGGAGCCAAAATTGGTTTGTCCTGTTCAAGTGACACATGATGAAAAGTGGTTAAGGCAGAAAAATACAATGTAAAATATGTCTCAGCAAAACTGTGATTATATGTTTGTCCAAATCAAATCAAACTTTGTTTATACTGCACCATTCGTACACGCTAATGAATTTCAAAGTGCTACACAGATAAAGGCAATTAGGCAAAAGATGAATAAAACAAAACTATCTATAAAATGAAATTAAAATAAACCCTTCATCAAATATAGTATGTAATGACAAGTAAAACAGATAAGAAGGAATAATACAGGCTAATAAACAACATAATAATTCAGAATAAATCATTGTTGTGTTTTATTGACAGAGCTTTACTGTCACTGATGTGACTGAAGACAGTCTGCCTGTTCGTACTGCACCTCAGGAGGTATTAGTGGGTGGAGGATGACATTCTGGGCGGGGTTTTTTCCTTCCTCCGTGTCCTTCTCTGTATGTGCTATATCACTGCTGTCACTGTGGTTGGCTTCGTGGGTGCTGTCGTAGTCTGATGACGCAACAACTTGGTCCTCTGCTAGTAAATAAAGGAGCAGAGAGATGGTTGTTGAATACCAAAATGAGACCAAAATGTATTGTTTATCTTTAGCCGAAAATGATATACAGGTATGATTATCATTTGATATCACAGCATCTAGGTGTGTCCAGTTACGTATGGAGAACCAATGAGAAAAGGAAATGATACTGGTGCATCATAGCTGGAAATGTCTGTTTGCATTTTTTGTGGCACCAATATAGACTGGATTCCTTGGGACAGACATTTCTTTGTTGGGGTTTCATGCAGCCACTGTATGTAGTACAGGACATGCATTTTTGTTTTTCAGTGTTTTGAATGTCTACAGTATATATATATTAAATATATCAGGATCCTATAAGCAGCACATTGTAATGGATGCTGTCACAGAGGAGAACTGTGTTACAGTATATGTGCTCACAAACACTCTCCCATGCTGCTTGGAGACAGCGGGGTAATGTTATAAAGACGAAAGCATACCTGAGCGTGGTACCCTGTCTCCCTTGTCTAGAGAGCCCTCCCCATGGCTCAGTTTGATGTACGGCCTCCCACAGCTGCAGATAAAGGGATAAAATTAAAAGTTAAAGTCCAAAAGAGGATATGTTTCATTTAACTCCACAAGAGATGATATTCCCTGTGATGCTGTGATATTTGCATCTTCAGCTACTGCATATAAATGTCAGAATCAATCAAAGATGCTTGAGATTACACACTGAAAGACAGTAATGAGTGAGATGCATGCTCTGCTCTGGGATGCATCTAAATGTGTATTAGGATATCTAGTGTACTAATCAAATGCAAGGATCTGATTTTTTTTTTATTTGAGTTATGTTTATCGTAATGTTAATTACTTTATATAGCTCCACTTGTTTGGCAGAGTGTAAAATTAAGAATCAATCTAGACAACACTGAGGGACAAATACAGAACAGTACATGTGCTTGTAGAAAACAAAATACTCAAGCCTTTACTGTCTGTAGCTGTGCCAAAGAGCTGGGAATAATGCCATTCTCTACATCTGTCTTTGATGTCTAACCAGTTGGCAGAAATTGTCAAGAAAAAAAACTTAATGGGATTCCTACTGTGCTGTCCCCACGTGAAACAGACGTTGCACAGATGCTTCAAGAAAAATACTCATTAATGAGCATAATGATAAACAACAAAACAAATTCAAAACAGTTGCTGGTACTGGCGCTGCTATAAACAACCCATTAGAAACTGAGCCCACCCTCTGAGATTTATGACAGACCAGTGTCAGCAACAGGAGCGGCTTTCTGCTAGCTACAAGCTCAGAGGCAAATATCTAGCTATCTATCTTTACTGGAATACTATATGATCTTTTACAGAAAAAGGTTAGTTAGTTGTGTGACACCAAAGAACCTCCTGAGCTGATCTCAACAGCTTGTCCATGTTTCTCTACTGAGACCACTGTCAGGATGTACATGGTTCCAATTAAAATACCTCTCCCTAACTGTTGTAAAACCTGCCTTCTTGGAGCAGGAAATGCCTGTCGTTAGAGCATGGTGTTACAGGGAGCACAAAGGCCTGTAGTGTGTCTATCTCCTTCTGATAAATTGTTTCTTGAACACTTTTGAGCCGTACCCACCCTGCCTAATGGTCCCGCGGCCCGAACAAGGGGACTTCTGTTATGTTTGAACGGCTAGGTCGGACTACTGTGTGTAATGTCTAGCAGGTGTGGAATATAAAATAGTTTGACAGTTTGGCGGGTGAACTGTTAGTACATAATTGTCAGGGGGTCTGGGCAGACAGCGGCGCCCAGTGCTTGCCGAAAAACTGGCAGACACTCTTCCTATTCTGCTAATGCAGCAGAATAACCTCGGCTACTGACACCGACTTTTCAGCACAGGATATAATCAAGAAGGTTGGCCATTTTCATTCAAGGAATATGTCAAATGTCTCACATGACTGCTTTTATCACAAAACAACTAAGTGTGGTTGAGACATTCGTTGGATTGAACAAACTGAACACAGCAATTTTAAGATAAAAAAAAAAAAATTTTTTCCAAACCTCAAATTTCTATCTCATAGCTTGAAAGATGTGTTAAGACCTGCAATTAAACATACGTATTTTGCCAGCTCTGACACTATTTGTTTTTATTCCACTATTTGTTTGTACACGTGCTCCGTGACGAGGTGGAATATGATGGGGCAGGAAAATTCAAAGTAATATGGCTAAAATTCTCTCTGTGGTCAAAGTTAACACCACACTAAGCATGCAGCTAAACAAATCCATTTCAAAGATTTCATTCAAAAATTGTTTTCCCCATGTATTTAGAGTGATGGGGTGGATATGTTATAACTGACAGAGAAGGTTTTGAAAGAAGAATCTACAAAAGGTTTTCTAAAAGAAACTCCAATCTCACCAGTTTTTGAATTTGTCTTCTTCAAACCCTTAAATGATGTCATTTCCTCTCAGTGGTGTCACTCGTAATGAACAAGAGAGTATTTTAGTGCAGAAATACACTGGTGTGACAGGGTGGAACATGAAACTTATGGACACACATAAATCACACAGTTTTAACAAAAACAATAAAAAATTATGAATATATTTCCCACAAAAAAGGGAAGGAAGCATTTACGTTCATAAAAACAAAACAGTTTGAGATTTATGCAATATTCATTGTGTGTTACTCGGGGTAGTTTAACAAGACTAATCACACAAAATTAAAATTGGATTTTTACTTCATACAAACAAACAAACAAACAAAAACCTAAAGTGGAAGTCTGTGTCTGGATTGGAAAATAACAAATGTACTTTAGTAGTCTCATTGTTTGTATGAACCTTAATGGAGTTAATAATCCTGCAACAGGAAATGCCGTGTAAATTGCAACATTGTCTGGTTTTCCTGAGCTCACCACTGTCGCCTCTGCTCCTCCCATGTTGTTTATCTTAACGTTTTGAGCCTTGCAATAAACTCTGACTGGTCCCTGCCCCCTCCCTGCTGCAGTTCACTCCCAGATTTCATACTCGACAACTCGCAGCAGGTTGACAGATTACCTTTGGTTCAGAGCCCAAACGGACAGTGTCCAAGCCATGATAAACACAGCAGCCATTATTTTTGCTTCCAGTAATCTACCTACTCTTGAGCCAGATGACATGAAGAAGATAACAGCACAGCGGCCGGGGCTGAGGGAAGTAAGCCTTCGGTCACCTCCCTTTTTACCGGGTCTGTCTGATAAAAAGTCGATAATGTTCCTTTGAAGTTGGGGTTGTTTCTTCCTAACACTGTATGTCACAGAAAGCTGACATGATGGAAAAGGAAGAAGGAAGAAAAAGCTTAATGTCCCAATTAAGACTGTAGAGATTTGATGACGGAAGAGAGAGAGGGCAGTTAAAGCCATGTGTCTATTTTCTCCCAACCACAACTCTGTGTGCTCTCTCTTTTCTGAGAGTATTTATTGCATATCAGGAATGGTTTATTAGGGCTGTGTTTGATCTGTAAATAAATGAGGATATTACTCCTGTCTTGCCCGGGTGTCAACAGGGATAACACTGACAATATATAAATAACAAAAACAGTCCCTTCTCATCCCCTACAACTTGTTGTGTTAAATCCCACTTGAGAGATGATGTGCTGGCAGGTTGTTGATTACTAAGAGGCCGTCACAGGTTTAGTCCCAGCAAGAGTGAATAGTTGTCAGCAGGCATGGGCTCTGTTTAAGTGTCTTGAAGCTTTACTGGCTCTCTTTTCATTTAGGCATCTGGATAAGAGCCAAATGCCTAAAAGAAAATTGAAATGAAGTGTTACTCAGAAGAGAGCCCTCTCAGCTGCAGTAAACTAAACCCAGAGACTCTCCAGTTGTGTCTGTATAACCAGTGCCAGAAGAGGCAGCTGTGACTGTTTCTAAGTGTGTGTGTATGTGAGTGCGTGAGTTTGTGTTAATTGCAGGGTTTTGGTGACTGGGGAGAGGCCCAGGTGTTTGTTTATATTCACACCACCATAAGTGGCCATAGCTGGGGCCTACTGCTGGGCTGGGCTGAGCTTTCAAACCAGGCGACGGGGCTTTGTGTACAGAAGCTGCTCAGCATGCTTACATTTGCAGAACTTGTTCAAGTATCACACTGTCACTGTGCAAACAGACCAAAACAAGCCACTGACAAGCGCAGCCCACACAGGTCTTTGGAGGACTTGACACAATACACACAGGGTGCAGGGATTTTTTTACAGTGCTCAGTGCAGTAAACAATAGAAGGGTAGGTTGAATTTAGTCATCACTTGTAGAGTTTTGTTTTCAGGTATATCACGTCAACATTATGATATGGACAACCTGTTCTAAAAAGTCCATTACAGTTTTTAAAAAGAGGTGTACAAACTTTTATTAAAGGAAAGAGAAAGGGGAGAGATGGATGAAGGTACTTATGGTATTTTAGTACTATTTGCTTAATAAGTAATACTGTAACTACTATGATTACAACTGCATGTCACAACTTTCACTTAAGTCTGTAATGTAAGAGAAACAGCAGTCTCTGTTTTGTTATCACATCTCAGGGCCTAGCGCTAACCCTTAGGACCATTAAGTTCTAGTATTTTTATCATCTGTCATGCCTCATTTTTATACATAATATCTTGTTTGTGTAATATACCGTTTATAGTTTGATTGTATGGCTTTTTGTGTGGATATTCAGCCTGAACTCATTCTCAGGGCCTCAAATACTGATGATATGTCAAGTACAGAGGGGATGCCAAGTGGTTATGTGTAAACACTGCAGACTAGCGATTGATCAGAGAAATCACATCATCAATGTGCGAGACATACTGGAGTGAAGAAAGCACCATTTTTAAAGGCAATGTCATTTAATGCTAACCTCTGCAATAATTAAAAACAGCCACATACCAAGAATCAAGAACAGCGTACTGTTAGGTATTTTTAGTCAGATAGAAATTGGATAGATACTTTATGTATTAGAAATGTTTAGTGGAGATAGGATGTCTAGTTAGACTGTTAAATGCTTAGGCATGCTTATGAGTTTCTACAGGGTACATCTGGTCAAGGATAACTAGAGAGAAGAGTTGATGACTGTCAGCAGACAGGGTGTTTAATATTATTATTATGACGTGTAGAACTGTAGCCTTAGCCATAATATGTTCTTATGTTTAAGTCACGACATGTACTAGAA
>NW_018127887.1:1558566-1562895 GCF_001952655.1 Monopterus albus | reverse complement strand
CCTGAGCGTGTAATGTTAATTTTACCTGTGATCCTTTGAATAAATCAGCACTGTTTTGAAGTTACTTGGACTGTTTCGTCTCTCAGAGTTAGCAATGGTAAGAAGAACCAAAGTCCTTCAGTACCTTCTACTGTATGTCCTCCATTGTTATTGTGTCGGTTATTGACGACATCATGGCAGTGTAATGCAAAATATTTGGACAATCAAAGAAAACCAAACCATTAGTTAGTTATAAGTGCTAACTCACCTTAAACTGTATCATTAGTGTGAGAATGTCACATGTGATAAAGAGCAAAAGCATTTCTACCTTTCAAAGGGCAGATGTGTTCTGGGAAGCAGAATCTGTAAATGGTGTGCATTCTCATTGGTCATACTCAATAGGCACACTGAAGTTCAGCCCAGATGATATGCACCCACAGACAAACGTTTTATTTTATTTATGTGGTTACTAATTCGAAACAACATACAAGACCATAAGATCAATAAGTTTAAAAGTCATGGAAATATTACTGCACTTAACATCTGAATATAAAACCAGGAGTGGGCACAAACTCAACAAATACTGTCAGAGTTTCTAGTTACTTCCAGCTGAGGCACTGTTACAGAAGCATGCTTCGCCAAGCAGCTTGGCTTCAACCTTGGAAGACAAAAGCCACATTTGTACATTTCACTTCTACGGTTCAGTTTTACAGTACAGCCATGATAAATGAATAGTTGCATGACACAAATCTCACAACAAGAATACTTCACTGGCAGCAACACGGCTGAACCACCTTAAGCATGCTGTGCAAGAGTATATATCAGCTACGCTCAGCACAATGAGACAGTATCTCCTTCAGTTAGTCATCAACACTTTGTACACTTAACTGGACAAATACGCCATTTGCTACCCTGTGATGTGTCTCCTTCACTTCTAATTTCCAAACCGAAAAACGGCAGGAAACATCAAATTTGTCCAAAATTTTCCACCTAAAATTAGTTTTTAAATGATATGGTACAAAACAGCCATGCAGTTGTAGAGTCATGCCTCATTTTACATTTAAAAACCCCGTTTTAACAACTGTTAAGTTTCAGTGAGTGTGTGAATGCAGTGAGTTAATTTTTACCTAAAGATTTGCTGATTGGTCCAGTAATCACATGAATGAGCTGATTTTAATCTCTAGTCCTCCATCAGAAAACTCTCATGCCCGTGACATAAACTTCACATGGGAGAAACTGAATAAGACAGATGAAGTATAAAGAGACTCTTTCGTGTTTAGACACAGTGAATATTTAAGGACAGGGAACATGCACTGTCTGCTGCTCCTTGCACATCCACAACACAGTATTCAGTTAGATGATAACTCATATTCAAGTACACACAAACATACACAGCTGAAAACCTTCAAGTTGACTCTTCAGTTTTCACCCCTTTGAAATTTATTTTAAAAACATTTCCCCTGAGCTCAGATAATCCAAACATAATGTCACAGTAATAACAAAGTAATTATAAAGGAATGCAATGTCCTCACAGATCACAGTAAATTACACTGAAAGAGTTCACTTCGTAATCATAACCATTCTATTAAATTACGGTTTTGCGTATATTCAGACTTAATGCATTAATGCGATTTACTAGCAAAACAAACAAAAGCGCAGAAACAGTCACAATATGTGCCTGTTGTTGTTTCTACTGATCTTTATTAGCCTAGTCTGAAATCTATGAGACTATCAGGTCAGGTTTCTCTAGAGCTGTTGCAAAACAAACTGCATCCAGACACAAACCCATGCACACAAACACACCTCAACACATCATCCACATCAGTGAGTCTGAGTTTCGTGCTGTCTTCAACAGTAACGTGCTGAGAGTTGATGTGTGTCTTAGTTATTCAGGTTAATGTGTTTGCCTGTGGGGCATATTTCCATTCTAGTTCCCGTTGCACAGACATCCTGTCCCAAACTGCTGCACCATTATTGCTCACTCTCACTGACGTCTTTACAGCCAGACTGCTGGGAATGAACCTCATTCTGTGGCAACCGTTATACGAGTCCTCCTTAAAGCATTTGTACCACTGTCATGTATACCTGTGCTCTTGTTAAGTGTGACGTAACGTTCCACTTCCACGTTCAAAATCCCCCAGAGCCAAATAGCAGAGCCTGTCACCCTCTACACACTAACATCTCTTTTAGCAAGGCATCACTGAGAGTAAAAAAAAAAAACAGGACTCAATTCTTTCAGTTCAAATACAGCGGTCAGTGTAGCTGTTCTACCTGGTGGTATAATAACCAGATCTATTGAAACTATGGGCAACACAACACTGTGGTATATTGAACTGAGGAGAATGAACCAAAGTTTAGACATGGAAACGAAGTGTTAGGTCACTATTCTATAAACAGAATGCACAGTGTCGCACAATATGTCCTACTTAATATAATGAAACATAAAATCATATGTCTTTGATTGAAGCATAGCAAACATTTTACATGGATCTCTTTCTGAGAAGGACAAAATAAACGGAGAGCAAACAATAAAGCAATGGAACTGAATTGGATAAATCTACAGCCAAAAAAAAAAACCCAGCATAGATCTGTGGACAGAAGAGGTACAGTATATGTTGAAAGAGAAAATAACAGAAAAACAAGTCATTCATCTGTAGCTCGGGTACCTGCAGATGAGCGTTTCATGGTAAGGTTTGCTGCTGGCACTGCGGTCCCTTCGGACGGGCCCGGGCTCAATGGTGGGCAGGCCTGTGGCGGAGGTGGTGGTGGTCCACGTGGAAGAGAGCCTCCTTAAAAGACTAGGGTGAAGACTTCGCCTCAGGCGCTGCAATCACACACATAAACAGTACTGGAAAAACGTCTCATCGCTCCTTTAGGAACTATTCAAATCTTCACCCAAGATTCACTGCAACAGTCAAAAAGCACAACCATAACTGCGCTTGGATTTAGATAAAAGCTCTACAAGTATTCCCACCTGTAAGATGATATAAAGGCTTATTTGTTTTGTCTCCAGTCAAATGGATCATCTAGATGAGGCGGTTGTTTTTCCTGCATCGGCCCAAGCTGAAACTAACGATATAGGTGATACAACCAGAAAAATTTAAATGACTGGAGGCTTTTCTTTAGTTTTTCTTCACTGGATTCAAAGAGAATCAACATTGTGGTCGTCGGTGAATTGAGGATACCGGCAGGCAGCTGCTCCAGTAATGCTCCACATGGTTCATTATTAGATGTAACGTCAGTATTGCATTGCACAGATACAGGGAGTCTGTCTTTCTGCTTCTCATTTTCTCTGTCAGTCTCTGTTGTTTCATTCTGCTTTCGTTTCTCTGCTCTTTCTCTGGGATTCTCAGTGGTGTTAGGTATTTTTAGTCAGATAGATATTGGATAGATACTTTATGTATTAGAAATGTTTAGTGGAGATAGGATGTCTAGTTAGACTGTTAAATGCTTAGTCATGCTTATGAGTTTCTACAGGGTACATCTGGTCAAGGATAACTAGAGAGAAGAGTTGATGACTGTCAGCAGACAGGGTGTTTAATATTATTATTATGACGTGTATAACTGTAGCCTTAGCCATAATATGTTCTTATGTTTAAGACACGACATGTTACTAGAGGTCGTGTGAGAATGTTTTTAGCTCATTCACTGTTGAGCTGTGTTGCCGTGTCCCACATCAACTAGGTCGACCAGAAACAGGTGAGCCAGGAACCTTTGTTTAAACATAAACTCCTGCACACTGAACTTATGCCAAATTGAAGTTGATGTGTGGAACTGCCCACTCTCAACGTTTTAAATTGGATTCAAAACAGTAAGGATAATAAAACACTTTTCTTTTGTGTGTTTGAATGATGTGCTGATTTGTTCTCTGTCACATGTAACAGTTAACAAGCACATAGACTCATTTGAGGGGAAGTAAATGAGTGCCGTTGATCACAGAATTTGATACCAATAAGGGACGTAAAATTCACGTTTTATAAGTGAATTTTTGCTACATAGTAGCAGTTGTCTCCTCAAATTTCCCATTTCCTTTTTAATTTTTTGTAGTGCTTGTTTTACTCTGGGTTCTATTTTGTTCTCAGTTAAAAATGTACAGGCTTTCACTCCCTCTCTAGCTCTCACTGCAGATAGAGAGGCTTGCTTTCTTTCTCTGGTTAGTTTTATCCAAATTCAGAGATAGTATATTACTGTCACACCATTTCTTTATCTTCTCAAGTTCCTGTGTAACCTGTCCAGAGAGTTGCTTTGGAACACTAAATACAAAACATGTTCTAAACAACATGGCACCAGCTGTGTTCAGGGAAACATTTAGTTTTACAGCACCATACACACCTCTGGTGTGTGTATGTG
>NW_018127887.1:1557047-1557891 GCF_001952655.1 Monopterus albus | reverse complement strand
TGGCTTTCAGAATTGTGGCAGATCACGAGCGCGTGGTCGAGGTTCCAGAGGAGACAGGAGAAATTTTGTGAGAGATGACAGACAGATGTTGCAGACTACACCCTCTGGTGTTGACATACATCTTAACACTTCAGCTGACATTTGGTGGGGACTTGTGTATTCTCCTGAAAACACTGATCGTGTACATACAGTACATTCCATTTACGGCTTCCATGGATTTCAACCTTTCACAAGTACACTGAAAATCTGTTGATCAGCTGCATTGCACTTTTAATTATTCCTTGTGTGGTGATGAAAAAATGATGATATTCAGGCTCTCTGGGACGATTTTATCCAGAGGATGGAGACGTCAGAGAGGAAACTTGCAGTTGATGTGAAAAAACTGTTTGTGGGACCTGAAGGCATGGCAGCTCTGACTGCTCTGCCAGCTGACCTTGAAAGTTTGTATGTGCTGTCTGAAAACTCTGCTCCTCACATCACTTTGTTAGTGAAACATGGAGCTGAGGCAGAAATAATCTGAGCCTCATGGTGCAGAGCTGTGTCAAGGTTACTGACTGGACCGGTACACAGAATGGACAGTTGCAGTTCTCTCCTTCGACACAATGCTATGCTATTGAGCACAACTCACAGCTCTCATTAGCACTGGAGAAGTGTTTACTACACAGAAATCATAACAGAGAAAACATTGATCATCCACTGACACAAACATTGTTGGACAGTTTGCCTCCATCTCTTTTTGGTCTGCTGGTCCCGCGGACGTGGGATTACTCACAGTGGACCCAGTCATGATCACTTTGCGTGAGGGGGCTGTGCCCGTGTATCGAGCCCAGTACCCGCTCACACA
>NW_018127887.1:1551163-1556607 GCF_001952655.1 Monopterus albus | reverse complement strand
CCACCTGGATGTTAATGAAAAGGACTGCATTGTAAATGCAGGCCTGTTTCAAAGGGGGGATGACAGTAGGAGTCACAATCAAAAGGTGTTGATGTACTATAGCTCTAAGCTAGATAATGTTGAAAGAGGACATCCAATTTGTGTGAGACATGTTGCTGCAATTGGCCAAGCAATAGTGAAAACTGCACACATTACAATGGGTTATCAGACAGTCGTACACACAACGCGCGTGGTACAATTATTTTTGGACTCTAAAGCATTCACATTGTCTGCACAGAGGACGCAGAACTTACAGCAGTTACTTAATCAAGCTCACATACAGTACACATCACAAGTGAAGGAACAAACATGGCTGCGCAGATGGTCACTGACCAAAGGCCATGATTGTGTGAGAAAGACAGACATTGAAATGAGATTACATGAAAACTTGTATAGGGAACAGCTACCTGACGCATAGCTGCCCCTGTACTATGATGGACAAGACATCAGACTACTACAGGTAGTTTGGTTGCTTCATATGCTGTGGTGGAGGACACAACAGCTGGCTTCAGAGTGCTGCAAGCTGATGTGATCCCACAGCCAAGTTCAGCTCAGATGGCTGAGCTCATTGCTCTCATACAAGCATGTAAGTTGTCAAAAGACAAAGTGGTGAACGGTGAACATTTACACCGATTCTGCATACGCTGTACAAGCAGTACACATAGACCTGTGTCACTGGAAAAGAAAAGG
This sequence comes from Monopterus albus, assembly GCF_001952655.1. Taxonomy (NCBI): domain Eukaryota; kingdom Metazoa; phylum Chordata; class Actinopteri; order Synbranchiformes; family Synbranchidae; genus Monopterus; species Monopterus albus. Next base: position 1,555,878 of record NW_018127887.1, on the reverse strand, counting down.
ATTTGTGACTTCCCGAGGGGATATAATGTATAGGCCTGGTGGGTTCAGGGTCTTTCATCTTACATCTGCCTGCGTGCAGGTTGGAGGTGCAAGATGCCTGAGCGTGTAATGTTAATTTTTACCTGTGTTCATGAAATAAATCAGCACTGTTTTGTAGTTACTTGGACTGTCTCGTCTCTCAGAGTCAGTACGGTAAAATGTACTGGGTACAACAGTGGCATGTGCCCTTGTGGTGCCTCTGTCTGTTCGGTGCCAAGCAGCAGCTTGGTGCAGAAGCACTACACATGGCAAGCTCTCTCTCTCTCTCTTGGTTTTCTGCAGGGTGACATACTGTAGTAAAGTTCACCTCAGAATCCTGAATGAGTCCATTCACAGCAAGGTATCACACACTGAAGCACATGCACACACACAGAGTGTACTATATGATGGTGTTTTTTTTGTAGTGTATAATAACATTTCATAAAAATTCTTATTTTGAAGCGGTGAATTTCTGACATGGTATGATTTGGTATGCTGCTCCATAGTGCACACTGGCAGCTGCATGACAAAACCAAGCAAACCTCACAAAAAGAAGAAGATGAAGTTCCAGCTGATGCCTGCTGCTGTCAGTGCAATTCAATTTTAAGACTAGATTTAACTCTATTTTTATGAAAAAAGTGGTATCACTGTAACAAACAGTGGATAAGCAGTTGTGTGTTTTGTCATTCATGTTTTGGATTTCTGTACAATATATGTTTCTAATACAGTGCCACTTTTGCCTTGGCCAGAGAATGAGTTTTGGAAAAGTGCTTGAAAGGCATTACTATGCTCCATGATGGACATCAAACTGTTAGCCAGCAGGCAGAAAAGCAAGCACAGGGTTTTCCACTGCTCCACTCACCACTGTCAGTCCTCTCGCTATTCTCCTTCAGTGCAGTTAGACCTAGGCATATTGTCTGTGGGGAGCAGCGGCCTAATGAGTGCAGCCTCACTGGCCACTCCACAAAACAGTTTGTCTTATCTACTTTTACAAAGTTCAGATGATATAAAAATGCACCTGTCGGAAAAGGCAGCCATCAACCACACACCAGCTTCTGAGACAGCCACGGTAGGCATTTTTACTCAGACAAATAGCTGGACCCATAATCGTGGTAGGGGGCCAGTTTTGCTGACATACACTCATTAATCTTTATGAGAGATGCATTCACCTTCATGTTGCCTCTCCTCTTTTACTTGACTTACGTACACAGCACATGCACGTGTGCACACACCCAGTGACTCTGCACATCTGTCATGTTGACACAGCTGTGGCTCTGAGCAGTTGACGCACTCTATTTTTCTTCACTTGACTTCGTGAAAACACACTTGTTCATTTGATGCTAAAAGTTCTGAGAACAGGAAGCACTCATTAGATGAGACATGGACTCAAAGATTAACATGAGCTCTGTGTGGTGTATAAATCATCTGGCCATAATAAGGTGGACTGCATTTCCATCTAAGGATTATTTCAGCTGTTTCCAAATATCTTGACTACTTTTAATAAACTATTCTGACTTTTGACATGTTCATCTCGACTTTCTGGTACTGAATATCTTAAAAGACACTTGGTCTTGAATCCTTGAATCCTTACTTTGTGGATGGATGTCTTCTCTCCTTTCTCGGGTCCGTCTTCTGAGTCGGAGCAGGTGTAGGCATCGCTGGGGTTAAGCAGGGGAGTAGGACGTGGCCGGTGCAGTGGCTGGAAGGTGAGCTGGGTAGTTAACAGGTTGCTGACAGCCCGCAGTGAGGTGCAGGTGTTTGGGGGCAGAGAGGGGTCAGCCAGTAGGTCTGTGATTAGTCCATGGGCTTCTCCCATCACTGCTATGTCGACCATGACTGTGGTGCCTGACGACTATGGTGTGAAAGGGAGACAGGGAGACAAGAATAAAACATCATTGCTGCTGCAGCTAATGCAATTGATGCTAATTAATGGCTCGGTCTCAAAGCAGCTGTTTGCAGTTTCTCGGGGGCAGGCATGAAGAGCAGGTGTGTAAATTATTTTAGCAGCTCCATAGTGAGAACATTTATGTTGTTTATCCTACTGTACCAACAGTTACCAACAGTTAAAGTATGCTGAAGTTATATTTTTGTAATAGGACAGACAGCTTTATCTTTCTCACTGGTGGAGACTGACTAAGTACATTTACTCAGACACTACTGCTGAGCACAATTCTGAGGTATCTGTGCTTGAAAGGTGTTCCTGTGGAGTCAATATTACACAGAGTTATCAGTTGACTCTGTCGTGTCACTCACCTCTGTAGAGTGTTTTAACATCTTTTAACTCATTGTTTTGTTTCACTGTTTTAGTTCATTCTTGCTGCTCTCACTGGTGCCATTTGTGGCTGCGGCACACAGCTGTTTTCATGGAAAAAGCTTTAATGAACTCATTTTACGCTACTTTATTTGCTGAGCATCAAGCTACCATTTGGCAAAGTGAGCGACTAGTTGTTGCACACAATGGAGCATTTGGCAGCTAATGCGGCAGATACTCCCAGGAGGTGGAGAACAAAACTGGCCCCAAAAGGAGAATTAGTATTGGACTAATATAGCCCCCAAAAAGATATTAATGCCAGGTTAAGTATTTTAATTTTATAAAACTTTATACAGGTTCTCTTTCTACCGGGATTTAAAACATTTTGCATGTCGATTAAAATACACTGCAGTGCATTACATAGTCATTATTAAGAGTTTCAACATTAACAGCAGCTCAAATCTTGCTCACATACAGTGGTTTAACTTCTCACCTCACTGCAGTGACGGAGAATCACATTTATTGGTGATGCTGACTGTCTTAGAGATACACACGAAACCACCAGAGAGGGAAGTAATGCAGCAGTAATAATAAACAAATATTATGAGAAATAACACTGGGCTTTCTATCTCCATACTGAAGACATTTACTCTTGATATCAGTGCAGTGTATTTACATTTTACTGATAATTCTAATATACTTTACATAGACTATTGAATGCAAAACTTTTACTTGCAATACAGTATTATTACATTGCTGTACTGTTACTTTTACTTAAGTAAAGGATATACAGTAGATAAATATAATACATAAAATGTTATTTTACAACAACTATAGCTGATACAGAAAAGACTAAGACTGATTTGAAAGCTACCACAGTCTGCATGCAAATAAAATGTGGGAGGCCAGTTGTACAGGAGATAAAACGAGCATTAACCACGAGCTTTGTCCCATGTTACACTAATTGAGAATGTATTATACAATGATGGCGCACACAACCACAACCAAATCATGTTTCAAATGTGCACTTAGCTCAGGAAAAAGCCAACAAAAAACAAAATAAATTATATCTAGAAAGAGTAGCCAAACCCACAACAACATGAAAAACCACAACAGAACACAGGTCAGTCTTATCATCGTGTCTAATAAGCTCACAAGTTGTCTTTTTCTCTAGGGCTATGAGATTTTTCTCCCTCAGTATCCCATCTGACTTTGACACCAGCTACCAGGCACCCAGGAATATTCTGTTTACACTGGCTATGTAGCAAAAGCTCTACCTGGCCAACAAGTGTTAAGATGCCACATTTTGTTTTCTTAATCAGATAAGTCCTTGCATTTATACACTGTAATTTTCCTGTTTGTCTGCAAAAATACAAAAGGTGTATTCCATGAGTGTGAGGGCATTCCTCCACATGTGATGATGACATACATTTATTGATGAATCTGACACATGTCCAGAGCTGGGACCAAACTAATCCCTTTTAAAGACAAGGAGACGTCCTGTGGGATGTCTGATGGAACATTTCAGGACAAATGACTATTGTACTCCTGTCATTTCTCCTCTCCTCTCCATCTTCTCTTCTTCTCCCTCCCCTTTTTCCCTTTAATCTGTTTTAACACATGCTGTGAGGATACAATGAAACACCTGTTTCTCAGCTAATTTACAGGCTCATTTAAGAGTTTGCTAAAGACGGGGTTAAAGAAAAATGTAACTGCTGATGAACAGCTGTATGAACAAGGGGGTCTCAGCACCTTCAAACACACATGCATGCACACACAAAAAAAATCATCTGCAACTCCTACACATTACCCCTGGCTTGCACACCACAGCTGACTCAAAAGCCAAGAAAAAACACAAGTGACACATACAAGGCCTGGCACTCAAATATACAGTGAAAGTGACACATATGCAAATACAAAGGGCACCTTCCTGAACACGCAGCACAGAGACACAAGCATGCACCCAGAGCATTGCATATTAAGTTTAACAAACTCCTAAATTGGACCTGAGCAGTCATAAAAGTGGAGAGAATGATGAATGTGCTGGATTTGATTTTGCACTGGGAGCAAGCTATTTAATGCCCAAAGTGTGACATGAAAAATAAAGTGTGACATGAAAAATAAAGTGTGCTGAAAGGCTTCAGATGCAGAGGTAGCAATGAGATGTGAACTTTGGACACAGCAGGGATCTTGGATTCCCTTAATTTGTACTCTTCTTATTTTTCTGAAAAGGTGGCAACACAGACCTTGCTGCTTTAGAATGAATGTTACGGAAGAGTATTAGGGCCAGTGCATAAATTTTTTTTAATTAGGGCCACTGCATAATTTTTTTTTTTAAATTCTGACTTTATTCTCTGAATTCTGACTTTAATCTCAGAATTCTACGGAAGAGTATTAGGGCCAGTGCATAAATTTTTTTTAAAATTCTGACTTTATTCTCAGAATT
>NW_018127887.1:1536189-1551104 GCF_001952655.1 Monopterus albus | reverse complement strand
AGGGAAAGATTAAGTAAATGCAAAGTCCCAGTCATTTTTGGCTTTAATGTTGCCCTTAAAACTAAGTTTTGGCTGGAAGATGTTTCTCCTGGTTTTCCTAAGCTTCCTAAAATCTACAACCTCAACCTTAGGACTTGTTAACAGATCTGTAACAGATTGAACTGTGAGCAAGTTGCATAATATTATAAGGTTACATAAGGATTTCCTGTCAGTTTCATTCATAAGCCATGGTCCAAAGCAGCAAACATTACTTTGTAAAAATGACAGAAGTTAGAGTTGCACAAAATGACTCTAGTCTGGATAAAGGTACTGTGAGTATCACAGTAAACAAAGCTGCTGGACATATGACAGAGCATTTAAAAATTCTTGATATTTTTCTGAAAGTACCATAGACCCCGGATACATCTGCAATAACAGTAAATTCCATTAAACCGAATTTAAATAAATGTATTTCACCATTTCTCTGAGGCTGTACTGTATTTGTGTTTAATCACTTGTTTTTCAAATGGCTTTTCTTAGTACATGCTCTTGTTACTGTTGCCTTACACTACATTAATATTAACATCTGGGAACTGTCAACAGTCACCTCTTATTTCTTGAGAAACACACCCTTTAGAGGTAGTTAGGGGTCCAATGCCTTGGACAGCTGTGTCTTCAGTAAGTGAAACAACAGCTTCCTTGGTTTTAAAAACAATTCATCTTTCTTCTGTTTCCACATGAGCTGGCTCAATCTTTCTCTTTAACAGCAACATACACCCATGGCCATGGAAACAGCTGGCAGTATCAGGCTTGCATGTAAATACACGTCCGATTAATACATGGGTGCACTGGACTAGCTTACAACCTACAGAGTTTACACGTGCTTTTGATGTTTGATTTTGGATGACTGGGCACAACAGTGACATGACTGAGATATCAATCTATTACTCTGATTCTCAGCAAGAAAGCAAGTAAGTGAATTTTCAAAAAAGTCAAATTATAGTTAAGAAATGTCATATTTTAGTTAAAAAAAAAACAAAGAAAAAGTCTCTATACTACACTACACAGTATGTTGTGCTTTAGCCCGTGCGCTGGAGCTTAGAGCAATACTTTTTCTATTTTAAAACTTGTGCCATTGCAGATTAACTGTAGTGACCTTATGCTAACCAAGAAGTAATTTTTTTAAAATCAGATTCTTTCCTTCTTGCAGCCATTTGATATTTTGTGGCTAGTCTTTTGCATTTAACAGGCAGGAGGCACATTGCTGTTAAAAGGCAGGAAAGTTCCTGATTTGACTGATACCAGGTTTTGAGACATCCACTAATCCTACCATTGTGCCAGGACCTCTGTCCATAAAATTACAGCACACCTGTGTGATATTTGGTCATGAACCCACAGCTTTCGTTGATGTGCTACATATGACTACTACAGCATTAATAAACCATTTTTATGACTCCGCCATGAACAAATTCATGTACAAAACCATACAAAAACATTCTGTTATGACATTTTACTGTGAATAACAACAGTGTACATGAATAATGTTCTTAATTGTCTGTTTGAACACAGATTGGAGCAGTACTTCAATAGACGTGACATAGATTAACACCCACACAGGAGTTCATGTAAACCAAACCCTAGGGCCAGTCAAAACAAACCAGCAATCAGTCCTGAACAGTGAAAAGCTGTTTGTTCATACAACCTCTCTGTACTCAAGGTCCAGCTTAGCTGCGTCAGTAACTTTAGGCCCAGTAGTAATGGCTTAATCTAGATTTTTTACCAGATCAATACCAATTTGACTAGAAGCATTTGATTTAAAAGCTTACAGTGTTTATAAGGTCTTTTTTGATGAATAACTAACTCGGCCTACACCCACCCATGATATATTAAAACCACATACAGTAAATAATGCTAAATTATTATTTGCTCAATACTAGTTAGATAGAAACGTTATTGCAGACTCAAGGTCCAAACTCCGAACAACAAAAAACAACAAACAATAAAAAACAATAATAAAAACTATTTTAAAAAACCCACCACAAAACAACAACTAGTCCACTACTATCCCTTTAAGTATACCAGTGTCTCCAGAGTACTGATGTATATCGCATGTCCCTATATGCAGCGTTAGTCAACAATAAAAACAATGTGGTTTTCAGAGCTATTCAAGCGACAGACAAAGTTATATATCAGGTAGTGTGTATATGAACATTCAAAATATTTAAACTTCCACAAAATGTACAGTCCTCGTGAAAAACATCCTTTACTTCAACCACTGCAACAACGCTGAGTGATGAAAATACGATTGTTGGTGTACCTGCTGCGTCCACATGATTTTTTTTTGCCAATAACTCAGCAGAAGACAAATGATGCACATTGGGTGCAACAAACAAAATGTTGATCCTTCTGTCTAATGATGGTAATTAATGGGATGCACAGACAGCGAGGTCACATATTTCTAATTTCTGCGACAACACATGCACTTGGCTCTCTCATCTAGACTATGCTTCTAGTAAAACACCAGCACTATGTGGGTTTCTAAGCATTGTGCAATGATGAGAATATAATGTATTGCAGAGTAATGCCAGAGACTGGAAAAATGCCTCAGGGGCCTACTGGAGAAATAAAGGTATTTGATTCTCTTTGTAGACACATTTTAATAATGTAAGCAGCTCTGGTTCTTCAGATATACACACACTGCAGTGCTTATTTTGTAATTAACCTCACACAGAAGCCCTCACACTCTGAGAAATGCAGGAATGTGTTGACCAAGAAGCTGGGGAATATATTAAAAGATTACTTAAGTGTGTCCATTATGTTGTCTTAGGTTGATTTCATTTATGCAGAACTCTCAGCACGTCTGAAAAAATCATTACTGTGCAGTTTTCTTTTTCAGGGCAGTGCAGTTAGTGTAATGGCCATTATTACATCTGTCTATGTGGATTAGTTGAAGAGGCTGAAGAGCAGCCTGGGATATGGTGATGGTCTCTCCCTAGAATAACAGAGCAGTGATACAGTGCAAATCACAGCAGAATTGTAACACAAAACTCTACTGAGACACTCCTCACCCCCTGGCTCAGCTCCTATAGCCAAAACTACGCTGAGCAGTGCTACACTTCCCACTTCCTAACCAAGCCTTACCCCCACTGCAGCCCAACTCCCCTTACAACGCCTCCGTCAGCTAAGACTGAAGCTGTGCTGAGCCAGGCCCTTGGCTGCAGCTGGGATACAATTACATGCTATTACATTTTTTATTGGGGGAGGGATTTCAAAACAAAAAAGAATAACTGCCTCATTAAGGATTTAGTGGAAAAGGTCAGGCCAATTGACCCCTAACACACAGCCACCTCATCGCAAAGGGGTGGTTTGTTTTTCCTTCCACACATTTCAGGGTGTTTGATTCCCACTGAGAGCCAACCAAGATAGAAAAAAAAAACAGAGGTAGAGAGACGGACTCACAGACTGGTAGAGGCAGGAACAAGAAATGAAGGACGGAGCAAACAAAAGAGAAGCATGAGATAAAACAAATGGCTTATGAAGGGTGATGAGTGAGTGATGATTTACCATATGGTGCAACCGCTTAAATGCATACTGTATCCATCATCAGTACTGCAGCAGGCATAGTCGTGAGTTCTTTATAAGCAAAATGCAAAATGCAGAGGCATACTATAAACAAAACCTGCTTAAAATCTATTCCTCAAGTTTTTGTCTGAGAAATGACACCAGCTCAGAGGCACAGGTTAGTGTGGGCAGAGGGGGAAAAGAGGACAAGGGCAGGGGCTGAGAGATAAAACATGGCGCAGTGACAGGACCAGGTACAGAGGTGTGGCAGTTGTGTGTCATAAAAAGTAGGAGCTTGAAAATGGCTAATGCCTCTGTATCCAATTATTTCCCTTACAAAGGTCAGTCAAAAAACATAAGAAGTTAAGTGTTTTCATCCTATTCAGCCTTAAGTTTAGTCTAACCACAGGAAAAGTTTGTTTAATTATAAAAAACTCTACCAGACTGTTGTGATGGGACCAAGTAGAAAAAGGGCAGTGACCTCTTTCGACTCACAAACCCGCAGTTTCAGAAACACTGATCTCAAGTTTTTGAAGTGCTCAAAGTGATTTTGAGAAATCTTTAACATGACCGCAATGTCGTGGCTTGTCTACCCCACAGATCACTCATCCAGACTTACTGTAATTTAGAATAACAGTCACAAGATTCGGGCCTACAAACACTCTTTTCTCCGATAATCTCCCTGGGTAATGCTCCAAAACCAATGTGTTTTCTAGTTGAATACAAATATTTAAATAACTCTTTCCATACATAACTTCGCTGTCAACTTCTAAGCTAAAATATCCACTGCAAGCTTGGGACAGGGGAAAAACAAAGATGCAGTTTGGAAAATGAGCCTGCTGATGTGCACAGTGGGGATCAATCAAGCACTCTGGTCACTGGCTAAAAAGCAGAGTGTGTGATTTAAGCACGCTACACATTGCTGGGCCATAGCACAACCGGCTTCTCTGACCATCAACCTGGTCCAAGAGAGCAGAGCCAAGGGAAAATAGCCGTGAGATGGAGGAAGATGCCAACATAAGCCTTGACTTCTTACGCGTGTTGTCAGTCTCTGGACTAGTGCAGGATTCCACTGATGAATGCTTACCACCAATCCAAATAAGAAAAGACTGAACTGACCGCTGAGTTTAAATGGCAGCTTAGGGAATGCATCAATCAAAAAAACATGCACTTCCCTCCTACCCTATGTAACAGACTGATTTGAGCCTGGCACAATATTTCAGAAGGGTAACATGCTATTTGAAATTTTCTTCGCTCTTAGGGGATGATATTGTCAGGCTGATTTTGAGAACAGATATACCACTGGATGTGTCTTAGCATCTCTAGGAAATTATACAGTGTATAATTTGATTTCAAGCTCAATCCTGTGCTGCAGTTATGAGTGCTATTGATGAAAAATACTCTAATTTTCCCACTGTCATTTGTAAAGAATACCCTCCTGACAGGAGAACATGCAGGACAAAACACACACATACTGTATATGGCCATACTAAAGACAAGGGCAGTTTGTTCTTCTTGTACTCCAGAGTCCTGCCCTGTAGCAGCTCAATACATCAACTCCTGAACACACACACACACACACACACACACACAACACACATTCTGCCCTCAAAAATGTGAAAGGTAATTTCAAGGATGTGGCTGCGTAGTCTGCCCTCTGCAAGCCGTGTCCCATGTGCCAAGTCCTTCTAGTTTCAATTCCCTGGCCTTTAATGGCTTGTGCAATGCCTTACAGCCGAATCATAGACCTGCGTCCTTTAGACTAACAGAGTTCAACAAGGACTCTGGGAACTGACACCTCTGGACATGCCGGTTAACAATGGGTAAAATGAGTTGGTGAACAGGTCCTATTAGCGGTAGGAATTTTGCTGTTTGTGTCATTTATAAGGTGTGTTTAGGCAAGGGACAAAAATTGAGGAGCTAGTCCCTGTGTGCGTGTTTCTGTCAGCTGTTAATCATTCTTGTTATTACTAGTGTGTCTCTTTGCCTGTGAATGGTGCTAACCTGTGATCCTCGGGAGCCTCTCTTGTGGTCCCAGTCTGAGCGGGGCAGCATCTGTGGGAAAACAGAGACAGAAACAGTCTTTTACTTCCTGTATGTGTTAGCGGCCTACAACAGAGATACACTGTGCCGTAGCTGAAAGAAGAGCGTTGGTGCAAAGAGCTGAGGAAGTGCGAAGGGATAGTAACACTCAGAAATGCAAAAAATGGGTTCTGTGTCTTTTTTTAAACTTTCCATTAAGCACATATGTCTAGTGCAATTTCATGGTCAGGTTTAGTTTACTTTAGCTCCTTTTCACCGCCTAAGGAGCTGGTGGAGGCTGAGGATTTTTACACTGTCTAATTACTAGGTATGTCCTCCCACAGGCCTCATAAACCTGTTTTCCACTTTCCTGGGGGTCACCCAATGCATCAGAGCAGCTCTGTCACTGATTTTTGGTGAACATGTTGCAGGGAAAGCCAAGTCAACACTAACCCCTCCCCACCATTCTTGCTTTCCGTCCCAGAACTGAGAAGCCCTGAGAAACCCAGCATGTCGCTGTGATAAATTGCTGCTGCGCACACTGAGGCAAGAGGCTCAGTGTAAGAGCCAAATTGATAATCCAGGTGTAATTTACTGTGTTAGTGCAGGTCACTGAATTGTGTCATGCTGTGAGAGAAAACATCAAGAAGGAACAGTGGGTGTCATTCGCCAGTGCTATGGGCCTGTCTGGACTCTCTCTCCGTCTGCTGGTGTAAATCACTTCTCACTTTCTCACCTCCGACTTGTACAGAATGCTGCTGCTCATTTCTAACTAACACGGCTAAATGTGAGCATATAAGCCCTGTTCTTTTATCTCCTCATTAGCTTCCAGTTCATTGTAGAATTGATTTTAAACTTTTCATGTTTGTTTTTAAAGCTTTAAATGGCCTTGGCCCTTTTTATTTAACAGACCGTTTATTCTTCTGTAAGAATAGCAGTGTTCAGTTCATCCAGCCGGCTTCTTTCAGAAGTCCTCGGATCTGGGTGTAAACACTGGGGTGGCCATGCTTTTACTGTGGCTGCTCTGAAACTGTTTACCACTTGATACTTGCTTTATAACTGACCTGGCACTTCACTGCCCTGACAACAGGGTTTTGCTCTTACAGTTCAGGAGCAGGCAGCGGGCTCGGTTGCGGCGGAGCCCTGCTCCATTAGAAGGTCCTAGGATCAGTGAGGCGCTACAGGAGCACACTCATAAACAGCCTTTCAGTCTTATGGTCTTATGTAACCCGACCTTTCATCTCTCTGCTCTGAGAGACAGACTACATGCACCTTTTGATGTGCCAAAACAAAAAACCCACACAGAATCAAAGTTGAACAGAAAATGTGAGCAGCGCACATCATCTCTTGCACAGAGCGACTTTACAGGCCACGGTGGAGTTAAATTCCTCTGAGACTGGTGCCAAAAACAAGATCAACAAAACAAATACATGTGGATGATGTACCACTTACTTACTAAACCAAACAGTGGATGCAGTCTGGTGCCACTGTGTTCAAATGTTTTTTGAACCAATGTTGGAAAATCAGTAAACAACGTTTCAAAGTTTCATTGCTTTCAAACTTCAAACCACGAGTGTCAGAATACACGAGAAATTACTGTAACATCATGTGAGACAAAAAGCAAAGTCAGTTACGAGAATCAAAAAATAGCAGAACTAGACAATAACAGATGCCACAGTACGGATTTATCACTGCATATGATGACAGAAGACGCTACCCTTTTATAGCAATAACGATACAAAACAATAAAAACAAAATGTCTTGTTCAAGCTCTATTACTTTGTTTTGCTTCAGGAGATGGAGAACACTGTTATAAGATTATACTTAAAACATACAACAGCTCGCTGCCAGTACTATGCCTGAAGAGGCAAAACCACACATGAAGGATTTTTTAGATACTTCCTGGTTTTTCATGGACACCCTCCAGGGAGCATAACAGAGCAGAAGCAGTAAAATTTCTAAATGGATTTGTTTTTGTCCTAAAGCTCCAGTACACCTACTGGGAAAAATAACAACTGTGTCAAAGTAATGCCCTTTGTTTCACCCTCTGCTAGATTCATCATGCTGCCCTATAACTCAGAATAGGCCCAGTCTAGTCACTTATTGCAATGCCCGTGATTTATAAGCGACTAAAACCAGTCATTGTGAGAAAATATGCTTTGTGTCTTTGAAAATGGATGTCTGTCATGGCACTACAGCTACCAGAGTAACATGACACACTCAGTGAGGTTTGAGACATTTTTATGGCCCTGGCTCCATTGTCAGTGCATTCTGGAGATTTACTGCACCCTCATGATGCTTTCAAGAAACAAACAGGAGAAAGTAGTGGTAGTTAGACAAACAAATAGATGGACAATGTAGCTCAGCCACATGTTAGTGGAAGGTACATCCAAGTAAGGGACCTTTCCACAAAAGAAACTGGGAGTAAGTACCTGTAAAAACACCCAGAGCTCAAGTACCCCTTCAGCTACACCACCCTTCATTAAACTGGATGTTATTTAACACTAATCTTCTTTTTTTTCATATAACACATGATGATTCTGGCATTGTCAGTGTTTAGAACTAGTCTAAGCTAGAGCATGGGTCGGGCTGCAAATTTCTGTCCCAACCTAACTTGTTTGTGAGAGTGTGTCATTCGAATCCAACCCAAACATAACAAGCTTATAGTACATAATGTCCGAGCCTGATCCGAGTCCAACGCAATTGAGTTTGTACAGTGTTTTCTCCCTTATCATTAAATGAAGCAGACATTTGAGCGCTCCAGCCATCTATCTTAAGTTTGACCTATGTGTCCGAACCAGACCTGGACCCAAACATAATCTGCAAAATTCTGTCTAAACCCGACCTAAACAGGTCCCACCAGGCTCGGTCCAGGTATCCACACTCTAGTCTAAACACAAGCTGCACGTTTTTTTTTCATTGCTATTTCTATTTGCTAACTAGTTTTTATGCACTCTCAGTCACAGCATGTGGTGTTGAGGGGGTAGTTTACAGTACTTATTATGACAATGAATATACTGAAGATGTACCTGGCACTAATTATTAATCCTTTGTGTAGTAATTTCCCACTGCACACAAACAATATATGCGGAGTAGAAGCTCTTTTTGCTCTGATGCTTTAGTTTCAATTGCCCAAGTTTTGAAATGTTTCATTTCTACTTCCACCTCAAATGAACACAAATGGAATGACATGTGTGGTGCTTGTTACACTAAAGAATTGAAATTAAAAACTCCACCAGCAATGTGTTTTTCCAGGAACAATGTCCTGGTTACTGTGGATACTCTGCAGACCTCACTGTCAACAGTTTTCTTTGGAACTGTCTTTTTTTTAGCAGCCTGTAGTGAGGTCTGGAATATCAAGAGTGACTGAGACATTGTTCTTGGAAAGAGATGTTGCCTTTCAACGCTGTGGGCACCAAAAACAAAATTCCATTTACCATCATTGTACTGGGGTGGAGGCACAATCCAGAATGCTTTTCATGGCTAGATACCACTAGAACTAAGTGAAACCCCCAAGGAGACTCCAGTCTGAGCAGTTATACTACATAGCCTTATGTTGGCCACTTGGCCAAATTAAGTGACTGTTACAATCAAATGGTTTATTTTTATTTTGCTTTTTTTAAAAACAAAATTCTTATTTTATGTTACTTTGGTCAGTGTTTCACTGCTAAGGTGCGGCAGGTGCATATGTTTGTTACTGGAAATAAAAAATAAAAACAAAATCCAAAACATTGGCAATAAATCTTTACTGTATACGACGCCCAGGATGAATATGCGCACAGATTTATATTTCTTTGCCTTGGTATAAGTACGGAGTCAATGTCCATAGACCCCTGTGTCCAGCTTGATGACAGTTTGTTTAGAAACATTTAGTACATTGATAAAGCTAAATAATGGACAGGATACTAATAAGGAGATATGAAAATGTTAAAAATACAGAAAGCAGCAAGCCAAAATATGTGCACTGCCTTCTGTAAAATAACTGCAGTCCCATGACTCAGAATAGTGCCAGCCAAGTCTTCCTCTCCCCCAGAGTGCTAAGAGGGCAGCAGTGTGGATGCCAGTATGCAGCCGTGCCCTGTCCACCACCATGGCTCTGAGCCACAGCCCACAGCAAACTGTCATCCCTCTGAGGTGCTGGATAAGCATCATGGTGCCTAAGCACAAACAAACTACTGGAATATGCTTGCTGTTTGACTCGCTCGTGCCAATAACCAGTTGAGAACCACTTCCCTGTGGGTGTGAAATGGTAGGAGCTACAACAGCTGCGCCCATAGAGACGTTTCTTTTTCACACCAATCAACCTGAAGCCTTGCAATGAGCCTGACCCACTGTCACCAACTTACTACAGAGTACTTTTCTAAGTCTGTCTATAAAGGGAACTGGAAGCTGCCTCGTCCTAATTTAGCTCAGTGCAAGATAACTGCTAGCAGTGTTTCTTAATCATTCATTCATAATCGATCAAGCCTTCATTCTTTTTCTTCCTCTGCCTGCCATGTCCTAGTTTGTCCCTCATTACTGGCTTCATATGAGTGTAGGTGATGTGTGTCTAATTTGATCTTCAGTAGCTATGTTAGCTTGTTAGTGCAATGAACTTAGTGGGACCCAGATTCAGTGTCTATTGAGGACACAATTATAAGAAGAGTTGACTAAAGATCTCCCTGCTGGAGAGGAGGAAAGGAGGAAAGAGAGAGTGCTGATCTTTCAGTACTGTTGGAATAATTAAGGTGGTGTTGAAAAGTCAGAAGACCAGTCTGCAGGATTTCCAATCAGCTTGACCTAAGGGTTTTATGCACCATCTCTGTGTCCAATTAAACCCACTATGCTCTCATTTACAGTAAGGTCTGCAGTCATGAATTCACATACTGTATATGCCTACTTACCTAAGTGCACATTCACATGCAGTCAGACTCACTCACTGCCACAGGGTCTCTGAATATTTTCTTACTTATTCCTCCTTTGTTCTTTTATCACTGCTCTGTGTCAAAGACATTCTGATGTGTGCAGTGCTTGACTCAGACATCCCTGCAGTCACTTTCGCTTCAGCTCACAGAAAGGTCGGTCAGCTTCTGCTACAGTAAGTCTCGCTATACGAATGTTTCAAAAATGACAACTGCTTAGTCGTAAGGACACCATCAAAGCAACAATCAAAAGTCCTTTTACTTCCATGGGTGTTAGAGCCACATTAAACTCTACTGTACGCTGCTGACGTGAGAGAGGTGTAATCTCGTTTTGCACCTGCAGATGGAGGTATTCTCATGTTTAGTGTTGTATCTGTTTTCTCCTGGGACTGTATTTTTTGATAGAGTTATGACTTATGTTTACAGAATTCCCTTCTTGGATAATGGGAACATTTTGTTGCGCCAGCTGAAAATAAAGTATATATTTTGGAGAAAACTCATGCATTATAATTCTAAGCAAAAATATGAACATCTCCATTCATTGCTTCCCAAGCTGTGTTCTATGTGGCGTTATTTATGTATTTCTCCCTCTGAAGTATAGACAGATTAAAGCCACCCAGGTAAGAGTATTTATAGTATTTTCTTTATGACTGTCATCTTTAGAGATTCCTAAAGTAAATTTAGCATTTGGACTGCAGACCAGCATTTACCAGTGATGTAACTTAACATCTCTAAGATTATCACAGGCTAAAAAACTAAAAAAGGAACATTTTCATGATTATTAAACAGATCTAATAGATGGATATGAGAAGTAGCTGTGAGAATTGACATTCTTTCTATTCAGATTGTATTTACTTTCTCAACCTTTGTAACATTTTCATTAAATAAAAGAATATTCTTAAAAATTAGCTCATATACTGAATTTAAAATGCCACATCGAGAAGGCAAAGGAAAACAGACAACAAAATGTTAAGAATTAATAGTAAAACTGCAGGAATTGAGCACGGAAGGCTTGAGTCCAGGTGGACACAACTTTCTGACCCAAACTGTCTGGCTTTTTGTCCAGGTGACTCCAAAAACCTTGCCCCACTTCTCTGCCATAGCCACCCTGAGCACAGCAGCAGCCTGCTGTGAGGACGTTTATAAATCCTTCTCTGCCTGCCTGCTGAGGGAAGAGTATGGACAGTCATTCCTATTCACGCTGGCTAATGTTTTACAGGTTTTACCGTGGGGTCAGTCATCAGGGGTCATTTGCGTCATTGCTGGATGGAAGGGAACTATTGAGCTGGGTTGCCAAAGTGGATGGGGCCATGTGCAGGGAATGAGGAACACACTTGTGTGTATGCAAAGATTAGCATGAAAAGCTGTGTAGCATCCACACACTTGTTCATACTCTGTCTCATGCACCAGCCTGCAACGCACACACAGACTTAATAAAGAAAACACTTGTGCATTAAAATGCTCACATGCACCAATACATTCCCATGATATATTTCACATGGCAGCACTGCATCTTCTGTTTACCCCTTCCCTGCTCTTCACACTTCCTTGCTCAGACCCTTCTCATTTCTGAAGTGTGACTAATGGGATTTATCATCTTTTTGTTCCTTGGAGAAACTTAGTCTGATCCTAGAAGAATTCCACTGTGTCTCTACCAGAGATAGATCTGTCGGTCTCTGAGGGTGAAAGCACAGGCCACAAGGATGCCGTGGCCCAGAGAAAGCCTCGGTGGGAGTACCCCACATTCTGACCTCAAAAGCTATCAAGCACCGTGGCATGAAATGTGTCAGTCACAAAATCTCCTCAAGAAAGCCTATATGGAGAATATAAACAAATTTAAATAATATGCATGTGACATCATTAAGAAAAATATCCTTTTTTTCCTTGCTTCTCAAGCCGTTAGGTTCCCAGGTGGCTGGGTAGATCTAACAGCCCACCTCACAACAGCATGCCAAAGCTGTTAGTGTACGTATACTGGTCCAGTCTGGGGCCTGGAGAACTGACAGAGGAACAGAGCGCTCACTTGTTTATTTACAAGCCTCTAATCTGTTCAGGCTGCAAAGGCAGCAGTGGCTTTGTGTTGGTTTCATTAAAACAGCAGCGTGTCAACAATAGTGGCTACTCTTTGACCACAGCACAGTTGCTTCAAGACTCATGTCAGGATACATCCGTTATAAAACTGCAATTCATTAAAAGAATCACAGATAACTTTTCTTCCTCTGAAATCCAGAGAAATTAGTCAAGTGCTGTCACTCACTCAGCGGTTGATACATTTCTCCAAAGGTGGCTGCACCTGCTTGTTGACTGGCTAATTAAATACACATCATGAGTACAACAAATTCTCCCTTATGTGCTTTTTGGGCCTTAGTGGCCTGGTTTCATTAGAAAAGGTGGTGGAGAGTGCATCCCCCCATCATCCATCAGCTCAGTGATTCAGCCCTTCAGCCTGCTTCAGCCACTTGGGCGTTTTCCAGCTGAGCTTTCATTACAAAATGGAAATGGTAATATTGATTTACATGTCTTCTTAAAGATTTTCTGTTGTGTTTATGAAGTACATTATGAAAGGTGAGAGGATTTGGAGTATAGGTTAATAAAAAGGATTAAGTCATGCCTTTCCCTCTTTTGTTGCTCATACTGAAGGTCTTATTTAAGCTATTAAAAATGGATAGACTTGTGCTAGTTTAGCACACAGAGCAAGTCTCAGACAACTGGGTCAGGTGTTACACTTCCATTATAAAATGTTTTTTATGAAGCCATAAGTCTGACTGGGACAGGAGGCAATATTTCTTTTGGAGGAGGCAATCTACGTCAAGAGGGTTTTTTAAGTTAATGAACAATTGAATAACAAAACAATTTGGACCCGACCTTGATGTAAGAACCAAGGAAAGTGCACTGAACTTTTGAATTGTGTTAATCTTGGCTGGGTAGTGACATGTGGAATTCTACTTTTTGATATTACACTGATCTACCTTGAGTATCCAACTAAATCTTTGTCTGTTCATCTATCAGCCATATACCGCTTATCCTGTAGAGGGAGGGGCTCTGGAGCCAAAATGAAATCTTTGCTTTAAAATAATCCAGTTATAAGGAATGAGAATGTGAGAAAGCACAGTTCAGTCAAAGGCAATGTTATGAAAACAGTATGGGAATTTGTGCATGCGTGCTGCCTTCACTACATTATTTCATCTTTTATTCAGAGGCCTGACTCAGCAAGGTCTGTGGTTTGTCAGGGCTCATCTCAGAGAACCACACACTGTACACAGCTGTACATGTATAGTCCCATCAAGATTCTCACAGGACTTTAGTAAACAGACAGTGATTGCCCGCTCAATCACATCCCTTTATCGTTTATAAATCACTGATGTAGAAAAATACAGGACAGCACCTATGTACTGACTGATGGACTCAAAGTGTATGTGTATGTGTGCGCGAGTACACAAATGTGTGTGAATGCCAGCCTCTAATAAACAGCATGTGGGGGCATAAATCTCTGCTTCCTCTTTTTGCAGGTGGAAGGATTTGCATTACAGAGCTGGTTTCCCTAGAAGAGACTTGGGTCGGCCCCATGGGCAGGTTTTCCACTATTAGTTTGTAAAATGCTTGCTTTGTCAGTGAAATTCCCAGGAGATTGCAGTTCCCCATGTAAAAAGAATGCATGGACCTGTGGGGAACATGAAGGTGCAGAACAACATGAGATGGCCTTCCCCGACACACTCCGGTGGGCTTCTCTTTATGAGGAAAAGTACAGAGCTATTAAGATCCAGCCATCATGGCCTGGCCTCATGCAAAGCAGACAGGGGGATAAAGCATAAGAGATGCTGGATGTCCTCTGGGGCAATAGGCTGCAGGCTCCTGAGTGACAGAAAGCCATCTTCTTTTATCTCACCCTTGCTGAGGTTCACTGAGGCTTAGCAGCCAATAAACAATATATACTATCTTAAGGCCTTCTGTCTTGCTCACCTGAATGATATATGATGAATTAACCAAAGGTAGTGTGTGTGTGTGTGTGTGTGTTGTGCATCAGTTACATGCTTGGCAAAGGTATATCATGATGTATGGTTTTAGTAGAGCTCTACTGAAAATTGACAGCAGCTCTGTTACCAGACCACCCAGAATGACTGTCCACAGACCCACAGCAGAGACACACGTTCATTTGAAACAAAACAAATCCTGCACACTGCTCATCTTGTGCTCACTTTATTGTCAACATTTCAGTCCACAGACTTTCATCAGGAAAAATACATGAAGCAGAACCACTAAACTTCAAATCTATATATAGACCAATGAACTGACCCAGGACAAAACTATATCAGAATCAGAATCAGCTTTATTGGCCAGGTGTGTCGGACACACGAGGAATTTGACTGTGGTACAGCGGCTCTTAATGTGTATGTACTGTACATATCCCCATGCAAAGGGGAAGTAAACAGTAAACCAACATAAGGCTGTGTA
>NW_018127887.1:1524940-1536143 GCF_001952655.1 Monopterus albus | reverse complement strand
CTGTACGAATCTGTATAATCTGTACAATGTATATTTACAGGTATTGCACTGAGGGTTATTGACCAGTCATACTGTCGTGGGTCAAGTGTTCATCAGAGTGACAGCCTGGAGGAAGAAACTGTCCCTGTGCCTGGTTGTCTTGGCGTATAGCCCTCCTTGGGACCCATGAGGTGTACAGGTCCTCCATGGAGGGCAGGTTCACACCAATGACCTTTTCTGCAGTCCTGACTGTCCGCTGAAGTCTGTACTTGTTCTGTTTGGTTGCTGAGCCAAACCAGACAGTGATGGAGGTGCAGAGAACAGACTCAATGATTCCTCTGTAGAACTGTATCAGCAGCTCCTGGGGCAGGTTGAACTTCCTGAGCTGGTGCAGAAAGTACATCCTCTGCTGTGCCTTCTTGGTGATGGTCCTGATGTTGGATGACCACTTCAGGTCCTGGGAGATAGTGCAGCCCAGGAACTTGTAGGACTTCACTGCTGATACAGTGCTGCCAAGCACTATATATTTTTGTGTAGTGTATTTTGTCACATTTTTCTATTGTGATGTATTCTTCCTTTTATGGACTATGATATTTTAATATATTGATTTGGTTGGTTATTGTATTTGACATTTGTATCAGGTTTAAAGTGCTTTGCACCCTTTGGAGTAACTATTTAAATAAGTGGAATCAATTTTTGGTCTTGTCACTGAATAGACCTAAGCAATATTAACTTTGTGACGTTTAGGTATTTTACTGTGTGATGAGTCTATTGGGATCTCTAGATTGAAAATGAGCTCACTAAGTGTGTTGGCTGGCTTCTGATTGGAAAGTGTTTCCCGGGTCAGCTCCTTGGTCTATACGACGTTTAGTGGTTCTGTTTCATAAGGTTGTCCTGATCAAGGTCTGTGGATGGAAACATCAATAATAAAGTGAGTACAAGTGATGACAGGTGTGCAGGATTTGTTTTGTTTTTATCTGCAGTATTCATTACTAGATCCTACACACCAGGAAAAAGACTGAATGATATATGAGAACTTTGTTTAAAGTATCACTTACAGTAAAAGCAGCATTTGGATTTTTTTTCACATGCAGACATAGACTGGAAAACAAACGTGTTAGACAGCGCTCCCCACCACCACCATCAAAACCCCAAATGAGGGAATATCTTCTGGAGGAACATTAAGCTGTTCTGGTGGCATGTAGTGACCTAACACCCTCACAAAGACACTTCATGGTGGTTTTTCCCTTTAATTTGTCACTTGTATTTATAATGGCTCTGCATGCAAAATATTGATCTTCAGGGTAGGTAATAAATAAATGTAGTGGAGAAATAAGTTTCTCTCTGTAATATACAGTACAGTAAGCAGAAGTATAAAGCAGCATAGAATGGAAATACCTATGTTTTTAGTTACATTACACAACTGGTGTCAAGATGTTTAAATACGTCTTTTTGTTACAGTACATAAGAAGGTTGATCTTTTGTGTGTTTACACCATATGTCTGAGGTTATCCATATATAGATGTAAAGTGTGTATACAGTACATGCATGCTTGTGCAGTGGTCTGTTTTCATGCAGATGTGTAACAGTGAGAAGATATGCATTTGTGATCATGATCCTGAACAGCATTAAGGTCGACCGACCACAAGCCAGGAAAACCATAGTTTAACTTTTTTTTTGTTAGTCTGCTGTTTAAACATAGAAGGAATCTGAGTAAAAAAAAATACACGTAGCATTTGCTTCTTTTTTTCCACACTGAACAACACAGAGCAAAGATTTCTTGAAGAAACATTTTGGTCCTGAATCATCCTGATCAGAGCCACCGGTACCACACACACACACACACACACACACACACACACACACGCACACGCACCAGGCCCAACAGCTACTTGTGTTTACCTAGCCACGTGACTGAAGCTTCATACGACCAGTGACGTCAGCTTGCATTCCAGTTCTCACTGATACTAACTCAGATGCTGCAGAGCAAAGGGAGCAGAGATCACCCACAATAAAAGCTGCAGCCATTCTCAGGGACCATCTGCTATATTTATTTTTTCCTGATAATATAAATAAGCGCTACTTTCTGTTTTCATAAGCAGCTGTGTGCTCACGGACAGTTATTGCCTGAAATAGTCTTCCTGTTCAACTTAAAACCCATAAATAATCTCAAAACCTCTGTCAACAGATGATACAAGGAACAAACAACTCACTACATAAATATGCAAGATAAATATACAACAATACCTCAGTTTTAAACTACAGTATGTTGGCACACTGTAAAATACTGTTCAGGATTTACTGGAACCAACTAAGCTGTTTTCACTAACTTAACATAAACACGTAATGTAAGTTATGTTGAGTTCATGTTAGTTCAACTTGTCTGCTTTTAATTTTCAGACCACTTCAGAACTTATAAACAAGAATTGTTCTGACTTGAGGTCTTCAGACTTGAAATGGTGAGTTAATAGTTTACTCAAGTCGCAAAATTTATACTGTAAAGAAACAAGACTGGGAGACTTCTCAGCATTAACTGTTTGAGAGATAAAACCCCTCAGAGTCCCTTCTCTTTTGTAGTTTGAACTCAGCTAATGTTCAGCGAGCTTAAGTGAGTTAGTTTTACAGAAAAAAGGACAACAACAACAACAAACCAATATGATCTATCTTTTTTATCTTAATTCATAGCTTAACTTATGGTGTGAAATAATACTGTATGATGTAAAAGATTTGTTGGTTCCTGCAACAGTGTGTTTGAGTGTAATTTTGTCTTTGTGGTGGACTGATAGACGCTGAACTGGTCAGACATCAGACTTTTTGGGTCCAACACTTACAGCTATTCACCACCTACAGTACCAGGCAACATGTTTGCACTGTACAAAATACTTCTAGTTGCTTTTAGACTATAATGCTTTATAGATATGACCAAAAACACTGATTGATATATAAAGTTCATGGACTTAATGTGAAAAATCAGGCAGTTTAAGAAGAACATGTACTAGTTGGCAGGTGATTGTTGCCTTTGTTATTTTTGTAGCAGTAAATGTGTTTTGAAGGAAACATAATGCTGACATCATTGTCTTTATCAGCCTAATGAGGGACACATTAATTAACCCATCTTGTAAGTTGCAAAATGTTTATACTGAACAGACAGCATTAGCAAAATGTAATCCAGCAATGGACTGCATTTGTTCTCCTACGATCAGTTCAAAGCAGCTGTTTAGGGTGAAGAGAAGGTTTGTGGCCTTTGTTTAACACTAAATTTGTCATCTGAGACAGAATATGTTGACTTTACCAAGAGTTAACCATAAGTTCTCTGTCAAACCCTACACAGGTGACTCAGTCTGTGCTCTCCCAGTCACAACCACCTCCCTGCTGAGATCACGGAACACACAAACCCTGAATCTCCCTTACTTGAAAAAAAACTTGTGAGTGCAATCCAGACAGCAATTACACTCCCTGCAAATCATAATTGGGATGACGAATCAGTAACAGATAAAGATCATTTCTGATTTTCATTCATTAATATGTATGTGTATAACGAATGTGATCATGAGCGTGTCAGTGTCACTTCAGTCTCTTCCTTTCCTGGCTAAAGTTATTCTCCTTGATAAAATGGTGGCTTTGCAATCTGTTGGTAAGTCTCACAAGAGATAAAGTTTAAAACAACAAAACTCTGAAAGGGCTTTTAAATTCCACTCTGCAGCACAGCTGAGGAAACAGTTGGAGGAGACCTTTGCTTTTCCCATTCTGCTCCCCACGCCATGCTCATCTTGCTACCATCTGAAGAAAAGGGGAAAACATGATGGAGAGTTTGACGGTGGCTCATTCCGTCCAAATCCTTATTTGTTATTCTCTTTATTAGTCAATCAATAATAGTGGCAGGATAATTTATCAAACTGTGAAAAAGAATTCATCCTAGTTTTAAGATTGTGTCCAGCAGAGGTTCACATGCCATACATGTCTGACAAAATGGGTCTGCAGCCTGAAGCTAGTGACTCCTCATATGTAATTGCTGTAATTGCACTTTCCATAGACCATGTAAAAGCAGAAACAAATAACGTCTGCTGCAACTCTGGATAAATGATGACCATCAGCGGGGATTGTTTTCATAATCCTGGCTCAAAAAATGCCAAACTGGAGAAGATAATCCAGTATAATGGAAGTAGTTCAATTAATTAGGGAAGTAGACCAGAAGAGAGGTATCATAAAGCCAAGCCATAAACAGCTTCAACTGCAGGGCTGATAAGGCTGTACTGTGTAGGACCTGTAAATAAAACATGGCCACACTGTGGACATTTTGGCAAATGCTCATGTTTTTCCAACTGAAAAATCTGCATGTGTGTTGTCAGCATGTGTGCATTAATCTAATGGAAAACAGACCCCAGAACAAATTAGTCCTTCCCATATAACCTGATTATTACAGTTGCACCAGCCTGAACCAAATGCATCTGGTGCAGACAGCCAGCTGGGATAAGGAAAAGGGGTGGGGGTGTAAACAGAGAGAGATCAGATTGTCACTGCCACTGTCACACTTTAAAACCCATGAGACAAGAGCAGAGGAAGAATCCACAGACAGACGTCACTCAGTCTACATCCACATCCAAAACAATCACTGTCAGTGATGACATCATCACAGGACTAATCACAGCAACAATAATGAGCTGTCAGAACTTTGAAGCAAATGGCTAAATGACGCCTGCCAGATCGATGGGAGATTGTTTCAGTAGAACTGTGCATTTTTCATGTGTCGCATTTGCTTCTAGTCTTTTATACACTCAGCTACCAACTAGTGGACTAACGCTGAGGAGAGAGGTCCATCTAAAGAAATAGTCTATTTTGGGAGTTTTTGGTTTTCTTTCAGACATAGACGATAAGTACCACTTTAAACATACTGCAAACTACAACCAAATAATAGGAGTGTATGTGTGTGATAGAGCCTGTTAAGTTGTGAGTGTAAGACAAACTGCTGTCCCCCATGTCCCCACGTTTTATTTAATATGTCCTGACTGTAGCTTCATATTTAACTTCTGGCAAAGCACCAGAAAACTATCATTTTTAAATGTCAGAGTTTTCCTTTGAAAAATGTTCTTCCACTTTCCAAAGAATTATGCATGAAGTCATACTTAGAACATCCTCTTTGCAGCAGCTTGACTCTAATGCTTACCTCCTCCTCTTTGTCCTTGACTGGGTTTGATCTCTGTGCTGAGCTGGCATTGCCACACTAAACTGGGGGCAACCAGGGGTCCTGTACTGGGAGAACGGGCCTCGCCCCCGGCAATTACACCTCAACTGTGGCTCACTGAGTTATGATTCCATAGTGCTCCTGAGGTTTTGGGTCAAAACTCCAGCTGCATGCAACAATGGACATGGCTCTGTTTGTCCCTGAGCCTCTAAAAGTCAAAGCCAAAAACCCAGCAGTGACTCGAGGCTGAGCTGTGAGGTCGCACCTTTTTATGGCCATCATCGGGTATGGCTGACTTCCTGGAAAACTGCACAGAATCACATACACTCATGAATCACTCTGTCTGTCTCATTTTTATCTCACGCAGAGCCACATATCTACAGGTCACACACACACACGCACCTGTGTCACATGGACAGTTTACCACTGGGATCTAATTGATTGGAACATGAAGACAGACGTCTGAGGGAGCCGAACCCTTATTCATTAGCCTGAGAGAAGGAATCTATTACAACGGTCCTGCTCCCGACCCAACCACATCACCCAAAAAGCTAGTCAGTCTTCACTGTTAGACACAAACCCCACTCCTGACCGGATGATTGACAGCTGAGCACATGACAGAGAGGTGGTGGCAGATTGCTTCTTGGTTTGGGAGACAATAATCCCTTTTTCCCTAGCAGCAACACACCACTTTCGACAGGGGAAGGAAATGGGTTGAAAATGGGCAGTGTTAATGCTTTTAGTCCCAGGCTCTCTGAACAATGACAAGAGACACAACACAGGACCATTAACAGCTTCACTGTGCAAATGTCTGGCTGGCCAGACAGACCGGCCGAGTAGCTGAAGACCGAGAATGGCCTGATTATTGACATTTTGAAGGTTTTCGCAATTCTAAAAATTCAGACTTTGTGGAATAGATTTTGACTATCATGCTTAAAAAGATTTTGTGGTTGAATTACACATACAGTGAACTGGTTATTAGAGTGGAACATCCAAATGAATCTGATTTGCAAATTAATTAAAAGAGTATCATTTCACTCCAGCAATCATAAAATTAGACAAGTGGTATTTTTTCATGATTCAACTTTTTCAGTACAGTTAAATTAAAGCTAAGCGAGCTTTATTGTCCTTTAGCAGCGTGGGGGTGGCTGAGGCTGTACTAATCTTATGATGAGGGCACGGATACACAAGGGAATATGCTTCCTTTCCATCCAAGCCGGTCTTTTCACAAGACTGACGAAAGAGAAAGGAAAAGGCAAAAGAGGAAGAGCCTGTAGAAAAGAAAGGGGTCAGCTGTTCAGTAGAATTCAACAGAGCATGAGAGTTTGGGAGAAAAACGAATACATCTGGTGTTGAAATAGGAGAGGTGGTTTGTCGGGCATTACAGAGTTTGGAGATGAGAAGAAAAGAGAGGGAAAGGGAGAAGACAGAGTAAAATGGGGGCTAATCATAAAAAAGACTGAGCTGGGAGGCAAAGAGACAGAGGATGACTACAATAGGGACAGTGAAGAAGGAGGGAAACAAGGCGAAACAAGGAAGAAATGAAAAAAAGAAGTTAAAGGTAAAAGAGCAAAGTCCGTGAATCTATTCATACTAACTCATTGTGAAGCTATAGATTAGAGGGAGGTATTTTAGCTCGAGGAGTAATGTCTCCATCCGGAGCTGGAGCTTTGAGTGCACATAGGATGAGATGTGGCGGGCGGAGGGGGGGGTGAATGCACCTCCCCAGAGTGGAGAGCACTGTGTTACCATGGAGACAGCTCTGACGTCAAAGCAGGCATTATGTGATTACTCATAGAGTCTGTTGAGGAGCGAGCCAATAAAACAGGGACCATTACTCACACACGGAGATGGCCAGAGCTCAGGTTACACACATGGCTGCATATGTGCGTGCGCTCGCAGACACATGCACCAGATGCACAAACAGAAGTGTATGGACACACACTTATATACACACACTCATTTTGGCATCTCCACCTTAAATAAAAATGAGTCTGGTATACTGTATGAACATTTTTACAATGCAGACTCAGTAAATTCAGAACACTTTACAAGCGCTCCTGATTTGGAATGTAAAGCCAGCAAATTCAGTGTTTGTTTAATAACCTCGGTGCTCAGAAATGAGGCAATAACCTGAAGACTCAGCACTAAAACCTCAACACAAGTGTCCTTTCGGTGACTCTCCATCCCCACAGTGGCAAGTGCAGATACTACCACAGCAGCACAGCCACAGCCAGGATGTCACTGGCAGAATCTGCGAGTTCTGCATTCCTCACGCTCTGACCCATGTCTGACAAAAGCACACCAAACATGAACGCTGACATGTACACTACTGTGAATCAAAACACAAACATGGACATCGCCTCTCACCATCTCCCACACATTCTCTACTGGGAGTTAAAACACTGTTAGGGCTGATAAGGATCCAGGCAAACAGTGTGGATAAACAATCACTCTAGTAATTAAGAACCACGGGCCTATTAGAAAAGAGTATGACAAGACAGACGTGTTCCAGGCGCCATTACTAAGACCATACACAGTCCCAACACGAAGATCATTAGGTGAGTCTAGACAGACCGAAGGAGTCACCAGAACCCAAAAAGCCCAGACTGGCTCTGGCAGTTCCAACTGTGATCACATTAATTGTATTTTCACCCAAAAATCTACTGTGTATGAAAATAATGTTTCCTGATACACAGAAAACAAACGCCTAAGTAACCCAGGCACTGCCAACACATTTAAATAATTAGGCTGAACTCTAAAAAGGTTTTTTTTTTTTTTTTTACAGTTTTATAATCCATCCAGATATTTTTTAAAGCAGAAAATAGGTTTACATAAATTTCCACCTAGATTACGTCTCCCCACACTGCTGCAAAAACGCACCGATTACCACAACTGTCAGTAAATGAGAGCTTCTTGCAATGAACACAGCTCAGAATAGAAAGTGAAGAGAAAAATGGGGAGAAAATGCAAACAAGCTGTTAATTTGTTCACCACATTGTCTCTAAGTAAGATTTTCAAATCATTTATTAAGCAAATTTTCATCCAATGTATATTCAAGTCAATTTATTCATAAGCGCATTTACAGTAAAAACAACAAACCCAAAGTGCTGTACAGCAATAAAATAAATAGAAAAACACAAATAAAATACAATACTTCACAAAAACATAAAAAAATTAATAATTATAAAAAAAATATCTCAGTGGCCGTGGCTCAGGAGGTAGAGCAGCCGTCCTCCTGTTCTCCCAAGGCCACATGTTGAAGTGTCCTTGGACAAGACACTGAACCCCAGGTTACTCCAAATGGCCAGAGCAGCACCGCAATCACCATGGTTGCCTCAGTTCTGCACTGGAGACAAATCCCTTGTGTGTAACATACTTGACCATTAAAAGTGATTATCATTATTATCATCAAAAGCCAAGGTAAAAAAAATAGACTTTTAGTTAAGACTTGAAGGTAGCCAGTGATGCGGCAGCTCTAAAATGGAAGGGCAAAATGTTGCACAGTTTTGGGGTCATGACTGCAAAGGCACAGTCCTTTTTGAGGTTTAGTCTAGCTGGGAATGACCAAGAGCATCTGGTCAAAGGACCAAAATGCCCTGGATGGCATGTAGGGGTGTAGGAGCTCTGAGAGGTAAGATGGTGCTAACCCAATGAGTTACTTAACAAATGTTAAAACTTTTAAAATGAATCCTATAATGAACCGGAAGCAAATGAAGTGTCATTAATATAGAGAGATATGGTCACACGTATGAGCACCTATCAAAAGCCAGGCGACAGCATTTTGTGCAAGCTGACGACAAGAGTGCAGGTTGACTGATACCTGTACGTAATGTGCTGCAGTCGAGATGAAATAAAGGCATGAATCACTTTCTCAAAATCAGAAAATGACAGAAAAGTATCATATTCAACCTAAACACAGATAAATCACCAGTTGCAAAAATAAAACTGCACAATAAAGCAAACGTACTAAAATTATGAGTAAATATCTTGCCAAGACATCAATATAATTCCAGTTTTGTGTTTCATTTTTTAATGCATACCCATCAAATAGTGGAAACTGATGCTTCCCCTTTGCAATGATGCTCTTCACAGTTTCTATAGAAGTGGTCTGCTGTGAGTAGGACAGATTAGCACTGATCAAAACACACACTGCGACTGCAGCAGAGTGACTTCAGTGGTTCCAGCCAGAACCCTTCATCACTCGCCATGTTTGTACAAAACGTTACATGTGTAAACTTCATCCAGTGTCGATGCATCTTCCTCTGCAGTATCTGTATTTTGAACTGTCCTTAATACACATGACGCAAGTTCAGTTATTGCATTTGGGACAAGTACTCCATGTCACTTCTCTGCCACAAATGTGACTGAGCTCCAGCCAAAACCTGATATACTATACTATGCATCATCACTAATTTGGTTACAATGATACCATATCTGAGTTGATCTGATTAGAGGCTTACACGCCCAATAGCTCTCCCTCCTTCTGTCTGTCCCCGCAAAGCATGTGAACATCTCTTATTTGTGCATCTATTATCAAACGCACATGTACGGTATATACTCATGGATCACACTGCCAACATGTGTGCACCGTGTGTGCATGTGTGCGCTGTAGCAAGCTGCAGTTCACCTGACAGGCCAATGAACTCAGTGAGGCTCATATCCATGCAGCATGTGCAGCCATATCCACTGCCTGAGGCTCTGACATAACACATCTTCAAACAGCACGAGGCTGTGACACTCATAATATCATGTCCATGACACACCACCCAGGAGGAACATTCTCCTTTAAAACTCTGGTACCATCACGTGATTATGACAAACCTTTAAATATGTGGAAGCCTCTGCAAATATGATCTGAAACTAGTTACTTTCTGAGTTACTTTCCAAATGTAATCCATTACATTACTTCTAAAAGTATTTTAACCACATGGCATATAATCGTGCTGCTTTCTAACACACTTATGAATGTAGCACACTGAGTTAATGGCACAATCCACCTTGCTTTCTTAGTAGTACAACTTATTTAACCTTTATTTAACAAGGAAAACCTCATTTGGATTAAAAATATTTTTTTTCAAGAGTGTCCTGGCCAAGACTGTTACGTCCGTGACCCGGGCCGCCCCATGTACCTCGATAGCAGGCACAGGTAGTTCCAGCAGCTCCACCCCTGCACAGGTGAGGGTGCATTCCAGGCGACGAGGCACACCTGCTCTCCATTATCGGAGCAGTATATAGGGTCAGCGTTGGTGCGTCCTCGTCGCCAGATTATTATGTGTTATCCTGTTGGTAACTACGTTTCATGTTCATGTCAAGGCCTCAAGTTTATGGACCCTGTGTGTTTGGGATCATTGTCTTACTGAAATGTCCACCCTCATTTCATCTTCATCATCCTGGTAGATGGCAGTAGATTTCTTTTATGAAGAATGTCTCGGTACATTTGTCGTTTCATCATTTCTTCAATTATATGAAGTTTGCCAGTGCTGTATACTGGAAAACAGCCCCACACCATGATGTTTCCACCTCCAAACTTCATTGTTGGTATGGTGTTTTTGGGGTGATGTGCAGTGCCATTTGACCTCCAAACATGGTGTGTATTATGGCATCCAAAGAGTTCAATTTTGGTCTCATCTGACCAGACTATATTCTCCCAGTATTTCACAGGCTTATCTAAATGTTGTGCAGCAAACTTTAAACAAGCTTCAGCATGCTTTTTCTTAAGCAATGGAGTCTTGCATGGTGAGCGTGCATACAGGCCATGGCGGCTGAGTTCATTACTTATTGTTTTCTTTGAAACAATTGTACCTGCTAATTCCAGGTCTTTCTGAAGCTCTCCACAAGTGGTCCTTGGCTCTTGGACAACTCTTCTGATAATTCTTTTCACTCCTCTGTGAGAAATCTTGTGAGGAGCACCTGGTTGTGGCCAGTTTATGGTGAAATGATGTCCACCTGTCTATCACGATTTAAGGGAAGTATTTCGCAAGGACCTGGCAGTTTCCCTGCCCCCTCACTGGCCCTATGACTGCTCCCTAAAGCTCCTTC
>NW_018127887.1:1520530-1524660 GCF_001952655.1 Monopterus albus | reverse complement strand
GTCACAGTGGGAAACCACTAGCCGAGCCCGCTATCGCCAACGCACTTGATGGTCGGATCATGGCTAGGATCACTCAGTGCACTCGCCCGGTTTCGTTGACCATTTCAGGTAACCACCATGAACACATCCAGTTCCATATCATAGACGCACCACAGACCCCCTTAGTGCTAGGGTATACCTGGCTCATACGACACAACCCGCATATTGACTGGGCTACTGGGACCGTGTCAGCATGGAGCTCGCATTGTGCTGCCAATTGCCTTCGTTCGGCGGTTTCCCCCTCCAGACCCGCTGTTCGGGTTAACTAACACTCCTGCCATCTGTCAAAATCTGGTAAACGATATCCTACGTGATTTTCTGGACCGCTTTGTATTTGTATACTTAGATGACATCTTAATTTATTCCACGTCGGTCAAAGAACACACACGACATGTCCGCCTAGTCCTTCAACGCCTATTAGAAAACCGGCTGTTTGTCAAAGCTGAGAAGTGTGAGTTCCATGCGGGCACGGTGAGCTTCCTGGGGTTTATTGTCGAGCAGGGAAAGATAAAAGCAGACCCGGAGAAGATCCGGGCTGTTACAGACTGGCCAGTACCGGGCAGTAGAAAGGAGTTACAGCGCTTCTTGGGGTTTGCCAACTTTTATCGTAGGTTTATTAGAAACTACAGTTTGATCGCAGCACCGCTCACCAAACTGACATCCACCAACCTCAAAATTTCAGTGGACTACAGAAGCAGCCCAGGCTTTCCAAACCCTCAAGGACAAGTTTACATCTGCACTCGTTCTCATACAGCCAGACCCTTCCCGTCAGTTCATCGTAGAGGTGGACGCCTCTGACACCGGGGTGGGAGCGGTACTCAGTCAACGATCAGAAGCAGACAACATCGTCCATCCCTGCGCTTTCTTCTCCCATAGGCTGTCCCCTGCAGAACAGCATTATGATGTAGGGAACAGGGAGTTACTAGCCATTAAGTTAGCACTAGAGGAATGGAGGCATTGGTTGGAGGGAGCCGACATGCCTTTTTTGGTGTGGACGGACCACAAGAACCTCACATATCTCAAACTGGGTCCTAAACAACTCGCACACAGCTTACCGTAACACA
The DNA here is from genome assembly GCF_001952655.1 of Monopterus albus. Lineage (NCBI taxonomy): Eukaryota > Metazoa > Chordata > Actinopteri > Synbranchiformes > Synbranchidae > Monopterus > Monopterus albus. The sequence continues at coordinate 1,523,557 of NW_018127887.1, read as the reverse complement.
CCTGGCTCTTATGGAAAGGACACAATAGCAACACTCTGAACCTTAGGAGAAATTTTTAACTTGAATCACAGAAAATGACTGAGATTTAACTTCCATACCTTTAGAGCTCCGCTCTAATCAAAGTGTGGGGGCAAAGGCCATATAAGATCTAAATCTATCTCTCTGTTCTCTCTCTCTATATATAGCACAGTATATAATAAAAATGAGTAAAAACAGTAGGGCTGCTCCAGTACCCTGAATTAGACTCCATTCTACCTTATCACTGCTAAGGTCAAAGATTTCAATTTATTTATTTTCCCTAAATTTATACTTGTCTCCCAATATTCTATCAATGACCTAACTCCCTGTTATCTCCAAAATATTTTAAGCAATTATTGGCAATTTCTTTGTTAAATGCCCTTGACATGGTTTATCTTTTTACAGATGAGTATCTTATCATTTTCATTGCTGTCTCCTTCAGTCTGATCCATGGATTCCTCCATCAGACTTTCTTCTTCCTCATTCTCATCCTCCTGGACAAAACATTTATTAACACAATGACAATTTACCAAGCAATAATTCAAGCCAAGTACCTTAGAATTCAAACTTCTCCACCCCACCTGTATATCCTCCAGACTAGTCACCCAAACAACCAGAGAGCCCCTCTTGCTGCCCCAAAGACTCTTCCTCTCAGCATTGTTGATGGAGGATCCTCTGTGGCAGGCCTCTGAACCATGGTGGGAAGAGGCCTGGTGGACAGAACCACAACCTGCAGACAAGAGCAACAAACAGCCAAGTTAATAAAACATCCTTTAATGCTGCAGTCTCTAAATTTAGTTTCTAAATCTGATGTGGTTGTTCGCTTATTCTCAAAATATAATTGGATAACAACGTTATATGAACACATGTACCGAATCCAAAAGGACTTTAAATGTTCAAACTATGGATGCTATTTTCCAGTTGTGTCAAAGTGTCTCCAGGTGAATTAAAAACGAGCACTTGTTGGCAGACTACAACTCAGAAACCAAGCACAATAACGGAGAGAATTAACACGCATCTGTACTTTCTGTCAAGATGTCCGCCAATATGTCCAGGCCTGCCCTGTTTGTGCACGCTCAAAGACCTCACATCAACCCCCTTCCGGCCTGTTGCGTCCCCTTCCTACACCCAGTAGGCCCTGGTCGCACATAGCTATTGACTTTGTTACTGGCCTGCCTCCGTCCCACGGCCAAACCGCCATATTGACGATCATCGACCGCTTTTCCAAAGCGGCCCATTTCATTGCCCTGCCAAAACTGCCCACGGCCCAAGAAACAGCCGATCTGTTAGTGACTCACATGTTTCGTCTCCATGGCATCCCTCTAGACATTGTCTCTGACAGAGGCCCCAGTTTACATCACAGGTATTAAAGGCGTTTTGCAGGGCTTTGGGAGCGACAGCCAGCTTGTCCTCAGGCTTCCATCCACAAACCAACGGACAGGTGGAGCGGCTCAACCAAGAACTAGAGGAGGCCCTCCGGTGTGTCACCTCAGCCACACCTGCCTCCTGGGCCCACCACCTGGCTTGGGTGGAATATGCACACAACACCCTAGTAAGCTCTGCTACGGGAATGTCCCCCTTCGAAGTGTCACTCGGATATCAGCCCCCTCTTTTACCGTCTGACCATGAGGACGTGGCTGTCCCCTCAATGCAAACACATTTGTATCATTGTCGCCGCATCTGGCGACTAACTCGTATGGCACTGGGGCACACCGGCGATCGAAACTGTCACCTGGCGAATTGCCGCTGCCGTCCCGCGCCTCCCTACACCCCTGGTCAAAAGGTGTGGCTGTCTGCAGCACACATCACACTGAAAGAGTGCCCTTGGAAGCTCGCTCCCCGATACTTGGGACCCTTTGAAATCGAGGTGGTCTTGCACCCTACTGCAGTACGCCTGCGGTTGTCTCGGTCTATGCGCATCCATCCCACCTTTCACATGTCTCAACTCAAACCCGTGTCCTCCAGCCCTCTCCACTCCTCTGCTGCTCCTCCGCCCCCTCACATTGAGGTGGTAGGGGGCCCTGCTTACGCTGTCCGCCGGCTCCTGGATGTCCGCCGCCGCGGCCGTGGCTTGCAGTACTTGGTGGATTGGGAGGGATATGGCCCAGAGGAACGAACTTGGGTTCCCTGGTCATACGTCCTGGACCCTTCCTTGGTGCGGGGGTTTCATGCGGCGCACCCGGACAAGCCCGGTGGGTCGCCCGCCCCCGTCGCCAGATTATTATGTGTTATCCTGTTGGTAACTACGTTTCATGTTCATGTCAAGGCCTCAAGTTTATGGACCGTTGTTTGATCTGCGCTCCTTTTGCAACATTGTGAACTGTTATTGCGCATTGTTCTGTTGTATCGGTTTTCGTGCCCTTCTCACATTTAAAGGGGTTTTTTGGTTTTTGGACTGCTTTTTGTGAATTGCTCCTCCTCTCAGAGCTCCAAGGCAATCCTGGGACAGCGCCACCATCCTACGTCGCCCCGCTCAGCTACCAGCGCTGCCTCATCAGGGAACCCACACACCGAACCCGAGATCTCTGGCACCAGTCTCTTCCTCCCTGGATTACTCCCTGGGCCTGCGGCGCACTCAGCTGTTCAGGTCCCCAGAGTGACTACCAAAAACAATCTGTACCATACCTGCTGCTTGTTCTTACACTCTCTTTCTGTTCTTATTTAGCGAGCAATGCCTCTCATTCACCCCGGGAGACAGTAGTCCAGTCAACTCAGTGTGCCCAGCTGCCCCAAGATCAGCGGACGAGACCGGCTCTGTTTTGTTTGTTATTTTTGGAGCATTAAATACGTTTTCTTGTCTACCTGGGTTCGAATCTGCATATTTACTGGGTCCTAAACAACTCACACACAGCTTAACGTAACACATACACACATACATTAACACCCTGATGATAAGGCCTGTAGGAACTCAGAGTCAGATATACTATTTTGAAAAGACTGGAAAGAAGCATTTGGTTATAGAACAGCTGAGTCAGAGCCCATCAACATATCAAAATAATAAAAAACATA
>NW_018127887.1:1506903-1520490 GCF_001952655.1 Monopterus albus | reverse complement strand
TGCTGAACCTCTATGCTATAAATGCTACAGTATCTTTACGATATAATTTTCACTATGAATTTCACCCTTTTTCAGACACACAGTCGTGAAAATCCATGATCTGATCAACTTGTGTTTTTGTTCAAACTTTTATAAACAATCAAACAAATGAACAAATAAATAAAATAAATATCATGCTGTATCTCCTTACACATATAATAGGAATGTCTCTTTGCACACTGGTATAAAAACTGTGAGAAGTTCAGAGAAATGGGGCTGGCCCAGTTAGAAATATCCAGGCCTAGACTGGGGCCATACTTGGACCAGTTAACTCAGACCTAGAACACAAATATACTAATGAATCACAGCTGCTTTGCCTGAAGACAAGGCCTCCTCCACACTCCATACATTCCCACAAACCTTCGCAAAACACACCCGCATTCTCGCACTCCTCTTCATTCTTCCTCACTCGCTCCCCTCCTCTGACCAAAGCCAAGCCGGTAGACCTGCACTCTGGAGAGACATTTGAGCAACCATTACAAAAGGGCTTCCTGTGTAACTGTGTTGCTACAGAGTTCACTCTCACACTCATTAGTCATGATCCTCAGACTTCCTTAGAACAAATGTCAAACTTTTTAGATTTTGTGATTCAAGGAGTGAGGACTATTAGAATATGATGAGTGTGTGAGATGGAGCGAGCGTAGCTGTCCACTCCGACCTGCAACCAGGCCCTGTGGCCAGAGCAGCCGTGAAGAGCACTACAGGACTTTGAAATGAATGCACGTGTCAAACATGTATCGACTCCCCGAATGTTTTCTCTCAAATGTGAACCTTGGTTCCAGGTCCTTCCCAGCAGCTGACCACCTTTTACATATGGTGGAATCCCTGTCTAATGGGCCGCACAGATGCCACTTTCCTGGAACAGCTCCTCCGATGTGTGTGTGAGTCTTTCTCCGTGCAAACTCAAACGTTCCACACATTTCCCTCAATATATTTTACCACTGTCTGGAAACAATGAAAGGTGCTGGGTGAGAAGCAGGGAGGGGAGAAAAAGTGGAAGAATTGTGGAAAGTGGCATAGCAGGAGAAAAGGAAACACATAAGGGGGAAAGTTATGTTTTAGACAAACGCTGTTGAGCGTAAGCAAAAAGGGAAGTACGTAATCTAACAGCATGTCAGTCATGCAGGGAGGAAAGAGGATGAGGACAGAGTGCAGATTATTGACTTAATGGCAGGATCGAGGCCATCAAGAGCTTCAGAGACCCTGTTTGTGTAATTTGGACTGGGCCTGGTAGAGCGTGCGGCGCGACGATGGAAATCTTACACTCACTCAAAACACGCCCACAGACCTTTTCATCTGCTGGCCCCTGAATCAGCCTTAACAGACTGCCAACATATAAATGGATGAGTGCTTATTACATCTGTGGCAACTTCACAGGATCCGGTCCTATTTACACAGGTGTGTGTCTGCTATGCGTGCATGTGCAAGTGTATTTCCCGAATAGTTTCTGTTTGTATTTCCTTCCACCTCTAAGCACATTCGAGCTGTCAAGCAACAATACTGGCACATGTGAAATGAAGTAGGAATAATATTTTTAAGCATGTAATACTGTCAGGACTGCTCTTAGCTCACTGTCCAATCTTTATTATTACTGACATTTAAGAAATAATGAGCTCATCATAAACAGCACGAGCAGCTTCTCAAAGAGGAGCCACCATTTTGTTCTCTAGACTAAATTCTGAACATAAAAAAAGGCCTGACACAACATCTGTCTGAAACGATAAACCCTCTGACCCTTCCTTGAGGAAAAGAAAAGTGAAGAGGAGATGGCTGCCAAAACGGAGCTAGATTAACAACAAAGTAATATCAGCATATCAATAGCACACAGCCAGACTAATAACTGAAATCTTTAGGCACTGATGTTTCCATTTTCCACAGATCTACAATATTTTCCTATTTTTCCTCAGATATTAGAAACTGACCACCAGCTGTAACTTGGCAGACAGTGAATCAATGCAATAATCTGAACCCAAATCAAACCCAACAAAACCCCCTTTTTTAAGATGTAATCTAAAAATATGTTCATTCATTTTCTACCGCTTAGTCCCTGAACGGGGTCACGGGTGGGGCCGGAGCCAATCCCGGCCGGCAATCGGGCGAAGGCGGGGTACACCCTGGACAGGTCGCCAATCCATCGCAGGGCTAACACATAGACGAACAACCACACATACACGCACGCACTCCTATGGGCAATTTAGAGACACCAATCAACCTAAGCTGCATGTCTTTGGTCAGTGGGAGGAAGCCGGAGTACCCGGAGAGAACCCACGCAAGCACGGGGAGAACATGCAAACTCCACACAGAAAGGTCCCAGGTGGGGCCCGAACCCGGAACCTTCTCGCTGTGAGGCAACGGCGCTAACCACTGTGCTACCGTGCTGCCTAAAAATATGTATTAAAAGTGATCCCAATAATTCCAAGGAAAATGTCCTGAAATGAGAACAAGTCAAACTTGATGTTCACACAAACTCTCAGATTGCAGGTCAGACTGCAACAACACATTGCTACAAGCCTTGTGAACAAACATGTGAAATACCTGAGTTTTTTCCCTCTTTACCACAAATTGTGCCGGTGATGTGTGCATCAGGTTTAGGGGGTGAATTCAGATTAGATGAAACATCATCTCTCACAGCGAGCTGGGTTCAAATTCACAGAGCGGCACTTGACAAACTCAAAGTGACAAAAACATGACAAGAAACAGAGCAATAAAGTAGAAAAAAGTTATTGATCACTATTTCATGTTGTATTATATTCTTCATTGTATTCTACATAGTACATAGAACTGATCAATCAAGTGTTATATCTCATCTTATCTATAAATACACTAACACAAGACTAATTGTAGATTTGGTAAACTGGTTAAACTGTTGCCAGTGTGCACACCAAGCAAAAACAAAACAACGTTATCATTCATTTGTCATGTTTTGGTCCACCTATCACATGTAGTGCTCTCCCCCTTCTTCTGAGAGTAATAGCTGTCTCATAGCTGCTAAATGCTCCAAAATGTCTGTCTGGGCAGACAGTGAGCACAGGGTCACAGCTGCCTGCTGTGGCTAGAAACCAAAACAATGAACTGAAAGACACAAAACATCTTGTAAACTTGTTAATACTCTAACTTGGAATGACACCATTTCACATACAAGTTAAGAGGCAGAGGCTCTTGCCATTTGAGCACGTCGAGAGTGTTGTGTTTCGTGATGCCCTATTATGAATGTAAGCTTGTAGCTGTAAAACATACCCCGTCTCTTGGAACAAACAGGCACCGTTACATTTCACTAAAAAGGCACAAATAGCTAAGTGATACAGAGTCAACTAATAAAATGCCAGACCAGAAAAAAGACAATGTAGCTCCTGAACGCACCAGAGTGATGGCAGAGAGGGAGGGGACGAGGAGTTTGCCCCGGGCTGATAGGCAGGATGAAGTCAGCGGAGATCTGAGCTAATAGCTCTCTTTGGCCTGACGTCCCCTTGTCTTCCTCCCATCCACCTCACATAAAAGGCGCCTCTCTTCCCTGAAACCAGTTTAGAGAAAACCCCACAGATATGTATGACCTGAACGACCCACTAATATCCTCCATTTTGTCATGCTTCTCTGCCAGCGCACAAGCTGACGACCACATCAGTTCACGCCTGTGCACAACCACAAACCCAAATGAGACCCAGCTAAAGTTCCTGCACTGTTGATTCTGTTTCTGTGGGTATTTTAATGGAAAATAAAGGCAGAGTAGAAAGTGTACATAGTAGGTGCATGCACGTGTGTGTGTGTGTGTGCAGGCTCATCTGTGCAACATCTGCTCAACCAGCCCGAGGCTCCCCACCTCTTGAGAAGTGGGTCACGTTTCCTGATGACGTCAAAAGTCCTTCTGCCTCTCTAGTTTGTGGAGCTTTGCCAAAACCACCACATGCCGTTCATTGTCCTTACAATGAAAATGCTCTCTCCAAAGCCCTGATGAATCACCTGCCAAAAGTCTCACAATTCTAATATCTTAACACTGAAGAGGGTTTGACCATGACAGCAAGGTACAAGGTGAATGATTGATTGTTCTCTGAGAAGAAAAGCGCACGATAGAAAACTGTCAAAACTCATTCTCACGTTAGCTTAAAACCAGAGACCAATATGAAACAGGTAAAAGAGATGTACAAAATTTACGATAATGTCAGAACTGTAATACTGCTACTGTAGTACTGCTCGATAAAAGATCAAATCTACAACAGGGTCAGAGAGCCATCGTTGTGATCCAGGATCTAAAGCTGCTAATCTGTCTTGTGCCTGAGGAACTGACACTAAACACTATCCACTGTCACAAGGAAGAGAAGAGAAGAGAAAAGAAGAGAGGAGAGGAGAGGATCAGGTCGATGTGGCTGGTGACTGCTCGTCAGAGACATAGAGCTCCAGGGCCAGGGCAACCTGCAGGGGGAGGGGAGGGGAGGGGAGAGGAGAGGAGAGGAGAGGAGAGGAGAGGAGAGGAGAAGAGAAGAGAAGAGAAGAGAAGAGAAGAGGTGTCACTTCATTTACGTTGGCCAGACCCAGAGGAGATGACACAGAGATCAGTGAGAGTATGAATGGAACAGCAACTAATGGAAAACATGAAGAGAAAGTGTGGAGCGAGAGACCTGAGGCAGCCCAGGAATACAATCAATATAACAAGCCCAGTATGCCTCTTCCAACCCCAGACACATTTTGAACGTTCACCTTCACTTTACAACACAGAGAGACCCCCTCCCAGAAATACACAAAGCATGTGGCTATGTGTTATCTGAGAGGACGAAGGGCTGCAGACTGGGATTCATTTGAAGTTTTCCAAAACAATGCCATGTGCCTTATCAGCGTGGCTCACATGTTGTTGCATGCCTTTTCTCAGTTCTCATTTTCCAGGCAAAAAAGGCACGACTTGAACCAGCGTCCATGTGTCAGGGCTGGCTCACACTCCTAGCTGGTCAGAGGGGCTATATTGGGCATGAAGGGGTGCTTGGAACCACCGACCCACTATCTCCACTACACAGGACTTGTCTGACATATACACAGAAGAGTGTGCTGTTCACAGCCATCGATTGTCACAAGAACACGTCAGCCCTGACATCGTTTAGTGTCTCCAGGCAATGCAGAGCACAGCAGCAACAAATCAATGACACCTTGCTTAGCTAGTGTGCTGAACTCTTTGTGTATTAGAAGATGGTTACAATATATAGTGTATCAGTGGAAGTGGTCACCACTTTATCAAACATCACATGGATAAAAATGGAGGACCTGAGCAAAGTTTTGGGGAAATGGATTGAAGGCAAGACATCTCTGGGCTTTTTTGGATGTCTCGTCCCCATATACCTAACAAGTAAATGTCAACTAGAGACGATTTTCTCATTAAAAACAGAGAGAGAGATTTACATTACTCAGGGCATTCAAGGAAAAAAAGGTTGCTAGTCTTTCTACAAGGAATGAAGTTAACAAATACAGATAAACGGTTAACAAAATCACAGAGAGATGATTTTAAATCCTAAAAAGCTTCCTGCTTTTTAATTGTTGACTTCTTTTCCTAATTTATTGCTATTTTTAATTAATAAAAATAACTCATTTACTTGAGCTGCTCATTAGCGGTTTCTGTTTCTAGAGTGGACTTAGGAAGCATAACCAATGTGGTACAAAAATGGCTCCATGCTCTTAATCAGGGCAACATTACCAGCATTCCAACACTGCTATTTGCTCGTGTACAGCATGTCTATAAAAATCTAAATCATACACTCTGTATACAGGAGCATCACGCAAATTCAGCACAGAACTATATTGTGCTTTTAATATCTGACTAATTGAAAGTGACTGTGTTGAAACAGTCCTTAACTCAAACCCTAAGACTCTCACCCCTGCTAGGGACGAAACAACCCCACTGACAGACAGATTTTTTTTCTCTAACATATTTAAAGAGTAAAACAGCACCAAGCAGGGAACAGCAGAAGCCTTGTTGGCTGCAGGGACAGACATGCTCATGGAGAGCCAGTGAGGCAGCGGGCTGGACGGGCAGGGGGAGAGCTCACCGGGCAGAGGTTACAATAACACATTTCCTCGCTCCACGCTGCTGAGCTACACAGACATGCAGCTTGCTGACCGAACTTCGTGACATTTACCTCCAAAGGATATTATTCGAAAGTTAGAGTTTGACCAAGTTAAATATTTTCCTGTGATACCTAAACTTAATACGAGGAATTCAGTCAGTAATGCAAAGTCTAATAAAGATAAAATGTAAAAATATCCAAAAAAAAATTTGACTTGTAAAAAAGAATATAAATGTAACTAAGCATGTTTATTTAAGAATTTTTAATTTTGAGTTACTTGTAATAGATGTTATTCATTTAAATGCAAAAGATTCTTAGGTAATATTTTCTGTTTGCATGTCCAGAAATGTTCCTGTACAGGGACTCACTGTTTTACCTGGCGGGGTCTAACCTACAAGCAGCCGGCCAGAGAAGCCACCGCCATGGTTAGTGATCAGCTGATCAAGGCTGGATTCCCGCAGAACACAGTACCTGTTTGTTAAAATGAGCTAAACCCTAATCAGATATATTCTCTGATTGTTTATGAATTATTAACAATTATCTGATAATATAATGTACTTTCTATTATAAATAATTCTGACAGGGGCCAAATTGCTGCATAACAACATCTTTTGACACCATAAAATTCATTTCACTAAAAATACTTCTGTATTTTGATTTTTAAAAAATGTTTTATATGTATAACTTTTATGTGGAAAAGAAGTATTATTCAGTGTTGTATTGCTACTTTCACTTCTGTAAAGGATTTGATTTTGGAAATAATATGCAATAGCCCTGTGGTGAAATGATAAGGTTGTGCACTGGTTGTACACTGTGCACTGAATAGTGTACTGAATCAAATAAAATCTACACAACAGCATATCCAGTTGTAACCATACATAACAAACCAAGCAGAGCATTACTGACTACAGTCATCCATCTGTGACAACCTTCCTTGTAATGCTCCTGAAATATACATATAATCAATTAATAGCTGACCATGCATGGATTTTGTGGACAGCTCCAGTCAAAGGGGGTCAAAATGTTCCAGCCTGTTAAGCGGCAGTGACATGTGGCCTACTCTCTTTCTAACAGACACAACAGCCAGACTGGACTTAAGGGAATAGCTGCACTTCCTCTCTGAACCCGGACATCAATAACAGGCCATGAGATCAATTTCTGGGGCACCGCTGTCCCTAAAGTGCACATGCACACTCTGAGAGGGGACATTAACAGTTGCTTCTTCCATTTGTTTTTCACACATTTTACTGACTGCGGCTATTTATTTCTAGTACCCCCACTACCACTCTCCACTGCTACAGTACCTCCCCCTCACAAACAGGCACATATACACTCGAGCACACACTTCCCAGGGCGGTGTGAGAGTGTCTATTCATTTGGCAGAGGCCAGCTGCACACCTGGTGACACCACAGGATGGTGGTGTTGGCTGAGGTCAGGGTGTGCAATGAGGGGAGGAGAGGGCTGGGCCTGTCCTTCAGGATCTGCTCAACCTGCACATTCCAGCTCATTTAGCAGCGGGGCGAGCGCAGGAATGTCCCCTCATGTAAGGAATCACTGTCTTAAAGGTGGGCCCCACCATGTGATCGAAAAGGCCTTCAGGAGGATAAACACAGACGAAAGCCAAATGTGTTGTGTTCAGTTCCTCAAAGTGATGTGCTGCTGTACCGGATATGTACTGGCACTGATCAACCGACCCATTCTTTATAAAGTAAGATGCTTCAGTATTACACTCACAAGTGTTTGTTTTTTTATAGAGCTGGGAATCAAACGTCTTTGGCAAAATCAAAAACTGAAGGATTGGCTAAATTCATAATTTATTTATTCTTTGATCAGATATTTCTGATTTCAATACTATATTTTTCTGATTTCAGACTGTATTTTATTTTGGTAAACATTGTATATATGTGCTCATACAGTAGGTAGCACTACAGTGTGTAGTCAGATCAAGTTGTAGCTCCACTAAGACAGTACAGTTGACATACAAACTCCAATCTGATTTTCTTTATTGGGACACTATTTCTCTACTCCACTAGGGCCCCATGGCAATCTTTAAATTTGAGATATATAGATAAATGCAATCCTAAGTATACTGATATTCACTTTGCTTTGTTATGTGCTGCAAATGCACCGTTTCATCATGACTTGGGCCAGAAAGGCAACACAGACAGTGATGCTAGCCAGCTAGCAGCTGGAGGAAGAACCTGTTCACAGAGAAGAAGAAGAAGTAATAAGCATGAAAGGTCACTGAAAGTGCAGCTTTTTGTAGCTATTATCTGCAGACTTTGTGTTGCCAAGATGTGTCGTGTTCGTTTGTTATTCTGTCTGTAACTGTTGTTAGTTTTCAGAAGTTGCTGCTGTCAATTGCTGCATTCGCCTTTGTTCCGTCTGTACTTCTGGGTTTTTTTTTTAAGAGAATTGCAATTGTTAGTGAACAGGATACTGGTTATAAGCAGTCAGAAGTCAGAACTGTTTGTAGTAGTATTAAATTGACTTTCAAATGCCACATATCTGTACCGAGCTTTGTTTATCTATCCAAATTCCCGCCAATAAGAAATGAATCCCCAACTAGCCCCAACAGCAGATCGTTACTGATGCTGTCTATGTAGCTGCTTGTGTTTTGACAACGTGTAACATTTGCAAAGTTTGGCTTCCGCTCAAAAAAAAAAAAAAAAAAAAAAAAAAACTGGCTTCTATAGAAAAACATTTTAGTATTGGCCCAAGTAAATTAGCAACACAAGTATCAATGTGGTAATGGTACCAAAACACACACACACACACACACTCCTTCATCTGTCTCACACACACAGACACACTCGTTGACAACCACACACACCCACATACTGTATGCATACACACATTTGTGCCAGGAACATTCTGTTCACCTCCATTGCTGAAATAGTCGGTCTCTTATGGTAACACAGAAAACTTGTGACATAACTGCCTCTGTTTAGAACAGACAGCATGTAATCTCCCCCTTGACGCACATAAAAAATCCATAATAGGCTTCAGATTCTACGGCTCTTTTCAAATATAAGGCCGTTATCAAGATCCTGAGGTGTTAATATGTGTGCTGTGTGTCAGGACTGGATGCCTGTGTCTGTCTAGCAGCTCCAGCTGTGCTGGGCTGCGTCTGTGGTTTGAGGCCCTCCGTGTCTCTCCGAGTGGATTCAACCTCTCAGCCTGCAGCAGCTGGCAGCCGTCAAGCTGCTGGCAACACACGTACTGTGCACACATAAACGTTCACACAGATGTCCTTCCATAATTTCCATGGTAATTAGCAAGGAGCCAGCTCGTGGTAGTGCCAGGGGTAGGAGAGGAAAGAGGGCTCCTCAACTTAGTCCTGGACCTCTGGTTTGGTTCGCTTAGGTGATCAGAGCCATAGTGTAAGAATCGGGATATGAGCTGTTCTTTTGCTGTGAAGTGAAGGTAAGAATTGGACACTGACAGCTGAGCCATTTAATGGAAAATGGATCAAGGATAATTTCAATTTATTATAATTCTGGTCTCATTATAACATTTCTGGCCATCCCTGCAATAATACATTATTTTCATCCAGTTAATCACAAAAATCTAGGAACACACAACATCATTAATAAGATTTTTAGACTGGATGATAAGCAGGCAGTCAGGTGATCATGGAATAGTTCTACATTTTGCTTATTCACTTTCTTTTTATTTGCTCTTCAAATAAAAACATTCATTGTTTTATTTAAATCAGCTGTTTTCGTGTTTCCAGTCTCTTTGCTAAGCTAGGCTAATTGACTGCTGGGTGTAGCTTCATATTTCCCATACACACATGAGAGGGATGTCACACACAAATGTGAATAAATGTATTTCCTAAAAACTGCACTTTAAAACAAACCTCCAGGAGAATCAGTCTTATGAAGAGCAGACAAATGGCACAATTACTCTTCAAACTTGTTTACAAAGAACTTCTTGGTTCAACTTTGATCAAATGTGCTTTTTGTTGTTTTCCTGTGCAATAAGGGTTTAACCCAAAATAAAGTGATTTAAATAATCTTAACCAATCTCTAATGGCTTGGCTTCCTGCTCCATCAGACATTATTGCGGTAATGCCACTATTTCCAAATCTTAGCAATTATTTGTGTATATATAATCTCGTCACGACAGAGTGAGATGACTGACAGAACTAAGTCCAATGCAAAATGCACTTGACACGGCTGGGATCTGGCCATCACTTTGACTACAACGTCAGTTTGAGACAAAAACCGTGGGCAACGGGCTCTTGTTTATGCTGCCACCCACCAAAACTCAGTGTACTGTGGCTTCACACTGGGTAGCCAACCTGGCAGAGGTAACGCATACAAATAGGAAGCACAAGCATGCAGAAAGTTGCTACACTGCATCATGCAAGACTCTTCCACTGTTCAGGGGGGTAAGAGTGAGTCTGCTGTTTGCCAAAACCTTGAATGACCTACTTTCATTCCTACCCCAAGTCCACCACCACTTGCCTCCTCACACACAGTGCAGCTAATACACTGGGACTGAATGAGGATTACAAGTGTGAAGTGGATCGCCCAATCACAAGACACACAATCCCATGCTGATATCAGCTTCCTTTCCAAATGCAGGGCGAGGCTTTCAGCAAGACTGTTTGTAACACAGAGGCCAGTCCTGTCAAACAAAAAAACAATAAAACATCATATCCCATGAGGCTATGTGTTTAAAATACAAACAAGCTGTTTGGGATGGGAGCGCACAGTGGCCCAGTGGTAAATCACTGCCCTGCAGGCTACCAACAACCTCCCCCGTCCAAAATCACAATTCAATTATGGACGGCGCAGCAAAAATAGAGTAACAGGAAACATTTACAACAGAAACAGTAATTGTGTTTGGATCTCATTCCACAGGAAGTCATTAACGTTGATTTCAAGAATATATTTATCATCCAAGTTAAGAAAGAATTTCCTCCTCTGGCTGGGATAATATTTGTGTTGGTGTCAGTGAGAGGACAGGGAGCAGAGTGCTGTGGAGAGGGGTGGTTTCGTCACCAGAAAGGGGAGTGGCTTCCAACACCTCGCAAAGAGAAGCAGAAACGGCTCGGTAATATCCTCCTCTGCAGTTCGGGTATGTTTAGTTTGATTCAACGTGTGCTGGTAACATGGCAGACTGCTTGCCTCTGCCTGTGAGAGAGAAAGTTCTGTGACAGCGCTGATGTCTGCAGCAGGAGAGCCTTGGACTCAAATTTCCTTACACACTGTGAAAAGTGATCCACACCACAAGTCCACACCTCTTGCTCCAGTTCAATATCCACAGCTGAAACACCAAAGACCAGCCAACCAGTCATTTTGTAGAAAAAGAAATATCCTGCAGAGGCCCCTGCTAACCACTGTCAGATCATCTGATAATGACTTTCTTTTATTATGCCCAAGACGGGCAGGACAACCCCAACACTGTGAAATACGGCTACTTAGTGAGCTGACAGATGCTGGCAGCCAATTTGTAATCAAAAGGAGGGAAAATGGCTATTTATTAAATCTACTGTCTCAGAGCATGGTTTTGGCAGAGAGACGAAGAGCAACATGGCAGCTTTAAGGTTTGTGAGGAAGAAGAGGGATTCCTCTTTGCTCTATTTATTTTCTGAATAAACTGTTTTTACACGATCACTATCAATCTGTAGGACCTTTATATAAGACTCTATGGTCTGTGGGAGAAGTTTCCTAAGAAAAACAACTGTAATTCTCCATCCAATCCTACACTGTTCCTCAAACACTTCAGAAGCACAGCACTAATGCAAACACAGTCACAGCCAGATCGACTCCTCACCAGGCCTCCCTTTCAGCTCCTTTAAAACATCATAACTCTATTAAACAAAATAAAAGAGCAGAACATCATGTTGCCCCTTTAGGCCATGTCACTAAGAGGCACTACGTGAAAAGTTATGGCCACATCACTGCCGTGCTGCGAACCCACATGTTTTTCTTCAGGTGAAGTTGGTTAGACTTTATGCTGTCTGGCATCTCCACTGTCCCCATCACCGTGTGGTCGTTGCATCGTGGCCCCCAAACATGTGTCTGACCAGCCCGAGGGAGCCCAAGCCCCGTGCGAGTGAGGTGATGACGAGTGTGGGTCAGCATGGGCTTGTTTACACATTTCAGACCACACAGACAAGACAGTTAAAACAGCATATGTATACCATGTGTGTCTCAGTTACAGACAGACAGACTGTGACTGGTGAACTGCTCAGCACTGCTGTCAGAGATTAGAGCAGATGGTACTATAGATCTCTAGGTTTAATTACAGAAAGGCTATTATATTTGTAACCTTAATTTCATATCTTGTTGTGTCAAAACAGCTGGAGCAATACTGTCTTGTACAAACACATGTAATAGAGAGCATCTCTCAGCAGAGGGCTCCAACCTGGTCGAGGTGACAGAGCAGAGGAGAGTCAGACATGTTGCAAATGTCTGCATCTCTGTATGATCTTGTCTACAATACGCCGGTGCTTCCGTTCTGCTCAGCTTTTATTGGGGCATCACTGCTAGAAAAAAATAAAATAAAATCATAAAGCTGACCAAATCGTGTCATTTTTGCATCAATGAAAGCTGTTTCGATTTAATGTTTTAATTGTAATTCCCTTAAAGTAATCAAGTCTGAATCTAAATGTACACTTTTTTTTAAAACATGTGGTGTTTTTGAAACAGCACAATGCTTAAAACGGAAACAAAACTATTTTATTACAGCTTGGTTGGTACACAATGCCTGTGTTCGCTCTAATGAAAACACTGTTTGTGATGAAGCAGAGAAAAGTGTCAGATTTTTATTTTTATTTTAAACTTGTATATACAGTTTCTATCTTGTTTTACTGGATGTCACACAGAGTATGAGATGCTAGATGGAAACTTTAACCTAATTATTTAATGCAACAACATAAACATAAATAATGTATACTGAATGCAATGTTTTCTTTGTATGTTTAAATAAAAACTATACGACTACAGTTTTCTATCATTTACAGAAGTGCGTTTTAAAATACGGCAGTCTAACATAATCTACAAGCACATGCTTGTTTGTAGCCACACAGTGACAATGTAAACTACAGATAGTAGACAACCACTTTCTGGTTCATCACTCATTCAAAAACACAGATACGTCCTCACTCCATTACTGCAGCAAAGCAACAACTGCACATCAAACTAGTGAAGACTGATGCATGGATCAGCTTCATCTGAGGCATCAGACCTCAATACTAATAAAGTGTAACCTGTAAAATATCTAAGAGTGTTTTCATATCCACAAAGAAAAACAAACATGCAACACTACAATGCTAACTAGCCTCCAGAGCTGTGGCCGGGACGACGGTGCAGCCTCTCATCTTGCACCCTAACCACACTAACAGATCAGAAGGAGAACTTTGATCACAGTTTCCCAGTCACATACCCAGCATGCTCATTGATTTTCCATAACAAGGACTGAGGATGTAGTATGAGTATTGTTGAGTGAACCCCCCCCCCCACACCCCCCACCCACCACCACACACAC
>NW_018127887.1:1469034-1506871 GCF_001952655.1 Monopterus albus | reverse complement strand
ATGCATGAGTATCAGCAATGAAATAGGTTTAAGAAACAAAGCTGCTACATCCCTGGGATTTAAAGACAGCAAGCCTCAATAAGTGACAAAAAGCAAGTGCATGGCTTTAAAGTTCAGGGCAGAAAAGAGGAAAAACGCATTAGTCAGTGTTGTGGCAGTGGTTCACAGATCATCTGGGGAAAATGTTTGATATAAATAATTAGGGATGAGATGAATCAGACATCATGTCCTCAGCTTCCCTTTCTCACCAGCCCTTGAAAGCACTGTCTCTAAAATAGCACCAAAATACTAAATTTGGTTTGTTATTTTCAAATGACAGAAAAGTGCAGTTATACACGGTGTCTACATGAATGTAAAGCATCACCTTGCTCTGACAGGATAGGACAGAGGAAAATGTGAACAATTTGTCTTAACGGATCCTTTTAGTAGAACATAATGTCATATGTCATCTCTTAATTGAATTACATTATACAATTACATTATATAAACAAACTTACAGGAAGGTAAAGTAGAAAAATATTGTAAATTCATATGACTGCATGTTTGCCTTCCAATGGCTGCAAATGGCTCCACAGAAAACAACAAGACACCAGTCCCAAGATGATTTCTGCACATTGCACTGTAATATCCACAGTACAATGTAAAATAGGAACATAAACAATATAATCACATCACTTCCAGGAATAATCAGAACCTCTCTGCCTAACAGCAACAACAGCATTAATAAAATAATACTGAATATTATAACCTGTGTCATAACAGACCAACAGTCCTCACTGCTCTCTCCTTTCTTATCTTGACCTCAAACAGAAAACTCGAAGAAGAAAACAAGGCAGAAATAGAAAAGTTGAATGGGACAGAAACTTCTTACCTGGTCCCTCTGGATGCATGGCAAAGAGGTCCGGCGATGTGACTTACTGTTGGAGTGACTGTGTGCCATGTCTGAGGGTATCACAGAACTGGACCTCCTGCGCCTTTTAAATACAGGGATCTCTTTCCTGGCTCCAGTCACGGGGGTGCAGCCCTCCTTGTGTCTCCCCTGGTTGGGAAGGAGCTTATCAGCATACCTCGCCAGCAGGATGCCCAGAACTCCGACTAGGTACGCTACGTACGGTCTCCAGTTGGCCCGTACTTTATGCAGCGAGATGAGTGAAATAGTCCTGACTATGCTGATGAAAACGATCACAGATATGCCCTGATTGAGCCGTGCTACAATAAGTACACTGGTGGCCACGCAGACCAGCACGACCGCGGCCGCTGTTCTGGATGAAAACAGTTGCTCATCTGTCCCGTCCAGGAGAGACCACGCCGCTGCTTCGCCTAGGTGGCACAAGGTTAGGAGGGAGAGGGCATTCTGGATTAGAACCCCACAGCGGACTAAGTACACACCGACCCAAAAGAAGGCACACAGGAGGGTGAACAATGGCGAAACCACGCTCCAGCAAGTTTGCAACAGCTCCGCCGCGCAGCCTGTAACGAAGTGAGGGGAAGGCGATGAATGCGAGGGTCTGCTGTCACCGCCGCGGCTGGCTTCAGTTTTCCAGTCTGCACATTTGACCAACAGAGCGAGAAAAACCGAAAGCGACCCCACGCACACCGCACTTCGGAGTCTCTGGGAACTCCATATTTTTAGGAACATTAGCCGTATCCACGACTCACAAACTCGGTCACTGCACAGTGGGATAACACATGTTTTCACATAACCGTTGCGATCCGATGCGCTTAAGCTCTTTTTATAAGTGCTGCTCTGCGCACCTATACAGTCAGATTCTGCAGACAACGCCATCACTCATGGCAGATATGAAGTATGAGGAAGTCTATAATGCATCTATACCAGTGCGGTCATGGGACTGGGCGCGAGTTAGTGACAAAACAAGCACAATTCATTGGACGCATAAAAAAAGGTGCGAGCAATACGCAAAGAGTCTCCATTTACGCATGGAGATGTTCTGCCACTGAACGCATTTTTGCTTTGTTTTGTTTTTTTTCAGGTGCGAGTTGAGAAACCGCTGGCCGAAACAGCATGAAAGGAGCCAGAATAACAAAGTAACTCAGATGTTATACACAGCTATGGCACTGCTTCTCTGCAAACACGCGTCCTGCTTTGCCCTCCTTTGTGGCGCGCCGTTTCTCTGACTTCTGTTATTGTCTTCTCCTTGTGGCTACTCAGTCCCGTTCCGTGAATATTCAGCGATAGACTGCGCTGTGTCCATTGTTTGGCCACGTCCCGGTCTTTCATGAAATGATAGAAGCTCCCGTTACTTTCTAGGATAAACGTTGCTGATGAATTTAAGCGGTGTGAGTGGGTGTCGTGTCCCTCAGGTTATCGCGGGGGGTTTTGAGAGACAAATCCGAAGTGTTTGTCAAAAACTCTCCAAGCAGCCGTGAGTCTCAGCTCATTCACACCCCCGAGTTCCGAATCCTCACAGGGAGAGAAATATTGCAGCAGATGAGAAGCCCCCAAATCCTTCCTCAGCCAGCCCAGCAGGCGTTGTCCTCACCAATGTAGATATAACATATGTTTAGATTTTTCTTCTCTTTAAACATTTTACCCCTTATTATATTATAAAAATATATTTAATCGTATGCTTTCTATTTAAACTGTAGCCAGGCCTGTTGCTGTGTACAATGGGACTGACCTATATTTTCCTAGTTCCTATCTGGATAGAATAAATAAAATAGGAACAAACGTTTCAGGCCATGCTTTATTGCAGTGGGTGCTTTTTTATTTGTGGTTTTGTTGTAACAGTTTTGCAGAACTGTGGGCTTTGAACGGCCTTCACATTAATACATTTTTAACTGGGGAGAGGTTTCTAGATGCTGACGAAGAAAATGGCACCACCTCATGCAATCTATTTTGCAGTGAATTTCCCAGAATAGTTGCTGTCGAGCTTGACTCCTAATGTCCCCGCTCCACAAGGTCACTGAAATATTCATCCCACTTTAAGTGTCACTGATGTATTGCATCACAGTGGAAGGTCTCTATCCGCATTTCAGCACGCAGATCTTCCATGTGCATAAGAACAAGTTCACAGGATATGTGTGTTCCCTCAGATGTCCATACAAGAGCCTATCACCTCACATAATGTTGATATACAATAAGCACCATTATGCAATTATACAGACATCTATAGCTAAGCAAGCACATGTAATCTCTCATGTTTGCTGATGCACATTCATAGAAGCTGATGAACAAACTGCACATAGTCTGTCTCTTTATTAGCTCTAACTCTCTCTCTCACACACACAAACTTTTAAACTGCACATTAAACGCTAAAGCTGTTCAACATCTGGTCTTTTCACAGCATCTACTGTAAATGCAGACAGAGCATTGTCTTTTAGAACACTCTGTCATGCCATGCTCTTGTTTTTGCAGCCCTATGTCCTTCATTTATTTACAGAAATCTTGCAACCTTTTAAATAGAAAGACAGTATATTTATCAGAATTCATGTATGTGATGCTGATGTTCTTTTTTTATTCCCCTCAATAATCTCTCTACCTGTGCTCCTTCCTGCAGACTGAGATAGGTCAGCACGACACTTTCTATCCACTGGTGAAGACAGAGTCCTGTGTATTCCTTGTCAGTTGTGATTAGCACGAAGCCGGGGAGGAGAAGAAGCGCTAACAGGGAGCAATAGGAGCACGAGGAGGCCAGGTCCTGTCCATCACCTCTCAGCACATGCACACTGAGTACCAGACAGCCCTTTCAGTGTAATGTATAACACAGGACAGTTGCTGGCTCTAAGTGAGTGCAGCCATCTCTGACAACATCTGTTTTTTCATCGTATCGGAGCTCATAGGTAACCTCTCTTTGGGAGAGCTGAAACAATACTACTTCATCTCAGTGGTTTATTTCACAGGCGACAGGAACAGAAACATTCCCTTTTCACAAACTGAAGATAAGAGAGAGAGGAGTTGAAGTTGGCCAGAAAACATGGATATACAGTACAAACAATCATTTAGTTGTAGGCTCTGGCAGTGCACTCATTGTTGGCCCTGTTTCACATTTCAGAGGCACTTGTCCAATATAACTATATCTATGTGAGGTAATGCAATATATGAGGCAGAAAGTTCACTATAAAATGAGAAAAACTACAGCTATGCCAGATGTGGTACAGTATATTTGTAACAACCCCTGTGCTATCAAAAGTAAAAGCCAACAGCTGGCCTTATTTTTCTGAAAACTGTCAGTGATACTCATTTTAACCTGCATCTTTCCCCTAAGAAAAGCACAACTTCCTAGATGTACTTTGGTGCAGATGAAGATGAATCACTTCAGTTCCCAGGAGACACTACACACAACAAATCATGACTAAATTATTGTGAAATTTTCTGTTGGCTGTCTATACAAACAAATCTAGAGGCCATTCTGAATTACCCGTAAGAATTTTAACGACCTGGGAATGCACACGTAACTGTCCTACCCTATTTGGCAATAACACAGTCCATTGTAAAAAAAAGGAATCTTTTATGAGGAGCAATTCATCAGACATCTGGTTTGGATGTTGCATGGGGAGGAGGGCAGTCATCTGATGTGACCTCGTTCAGACCGGTGCTGGCCTCTGGGGCTGTGGCCGACTGATGTATACTCAAGAAGTGTGAATGTCCAAAGGTTGGTTTCTTACACAGTTGTTTACCATTAAACCACTTCACCCTGAAAGAATTCAAAGTCTGCTCATGTCCAGTAAGAAAATGATACTTCAGGAAAATCTTGTTGTAAACAGCTTCAAATAAATACAAACATATACATTAAGAGCAGCTATCTGGTTGATCCCACTTTGACAGTTAGTGTACTGGGATGCAAAAAGTGGATGTTAGACTACCTTTACAGTAATTTAATTATTCTATACCTTATACACAAAACAGTGTGTGTGGTTGTCAGTTTCTGTGTGTCAGCCCTGTGACAGACTGGTGACCTATCCAGGGTGTCCCCTGCCTCTTGCCCAGTGTTAGCTGGGATTGACCCCAGTCCCCTTGCAGTACTCTACAGGATAAGAGGAACAGATGGACAGATTGATGGATTATACATAAAATGCAGTGCTATTCAGATTTGAAAGCCTAAGGAACTAAAGGGAAAAACGTAGCATACAGCTGAATGGAGTTTACATTGTGTTTAGCACTTGTGTGCTAGAGTGAAATCCCTGACAGTGTGTGTACCAGCCCTCGTGGGGAATGATCGGCTCATGGCCAAGTTTCCACTGAGGTGCTCTGGACTCCCATCTCCACACACACACAGGCACACATGCCACTGTCATCATATTCACAGAACTGCACGTGCACACACTTCCTGACAGAGTCACTCATTTGCCCATATGTGTGTACACAGCATTGCACGAGTGCCCACAGAACTGTTGGTAACAAAACAATTGATGGCATCACTTTGAGCTTAAGCAAATTGTAACAAGCTTTTCTAATGTTTCATTGACCAAATAATGAACCGATTAATAGAGAAAATAATCAGTAGGTTACCCGACATGAAACTAACCCACTGCGTACAGTTCACTACTGTCTGCTGTAGATGAGCACAGGCTCTGTGTGCTACCGCTCCAGACATGTCAAACTGTAACATACTGTAACTGGAATAAGGTTATAAAATGTCACACTAAAACAGGTGTCTATACTCTATATGGTACATGCACGTGAAAACTAAAACAGACACACAGACACACACACACACACACACACACATTAAGGTTTAGCAGATCAGTGTTCTAAAAGCTGATGTCAACAGAATTAAGTTTGTCCTCTGCTATTCACCATCTTTACTGTTGCTCATTTTTGTGGCAGAAAAAGAATAATTGGTCTGAAACTCCATTTAACCAGTGGAATAATTCACCTCTTCACCAAAACAGATGCCAAAACTGTTTGAGAAAAACAAAACTGTAATATATATTTAACTGTCTTTATTTGTTTATCTATTATTATTATTTATCTGTAGAAAACAAATCAATAGTAAGCACAAAACCTATTTTAAATTGTAGTTATTATATTGTATAAAAGGCCAAATTGGCTGCATATCTGTCTAATCGGTTTGTGCTGGAATGCAACTAAGTGTGTTTAGTCTGTACTTCAATGAAATACGTGTACTATACTGGATTATTTCCAGTTCAAGCTACTTTAGGTTTCTTCTCAGTTTCATTGCAGGGGGAATATTGAACATCATGACATTTACTTTAGCAATTAATTCTTTTAGAAATTTTGATTTTACTCACAAAAACATGTTATGCTCATTACATATGGGGCATTGCAATAAATACATTTAAAACAACAATGATTTGAAAAACAGTTTACGCTCTAGCTTCACCTACTACAACAATAAAATGGGCCTACACAAAATGCACAGGGAATAATTGTCCAAAATAATAACAAATATAAAACTCTCAGGGGTGCAAAGCTTTTACTTGCACAGATTTCTGCAGTGTGGTACTGCTACCTTTACTTAAGTAATGGATCTGAATATTTCTCCTAACATTAAATATAATACACCATTATACATCAGATAGTTATAATCTTCCATAAACCCTCTGGTGTGATCCTAAGGTAAAACAGTTTTTTATACTTCCTCATGCACAATATTCACAGAGCACATGCACACTAACCAAGCTCAGCTTATGGAGAATGATGGGGAAGAATATTGGGACTAAATTAGAAGATGGGTGCTTAATTCACTGGTGTGGGTGGGAGCTCTGTGGGCAGAGAATGAGAGAAAGTTGAAACACTGCCTCAGATGAATAATGCAATTCCACGGTTTGAGTGGGAAAGAAGCCACACGTTATTGCATATATATTCAGAGGAGTTAAGAAAGTTGCATGAGTGAGTTTGGAATATTTCAGACCAGTTTTCAAAGTTGATCAAAGCTGTTCTGCCACTGCAACTTGCTCAGACCATGTGGCAGTTAGCTAGCGTGGGACGTGGTGCTTGTCTTAGACACTAGATATCTGATTGGGCCTGGGATTTATGCTAACCCAGAGGAACTGCAAAAACTATTATTGTATGTCTCTGTCTCTCTTGTTCTGTGAAGTACAGATTTACTTCTTTACCCTTCTCAAATAATACAAAATAAAGCTGTAGATCATGGGCTCACACACCAGGCAGCCCAGTGTAATTGGTCTGTGTTTATTCAAGACATGCCAGGAAAAACACCAACCATCCACCTTGTATGAGAGTTGTCCAGCACACAAAAGTCAGCTTTCATATGGGCATCTGGGCCAGACGAGAAAGGCCAGGGGAGCTGACTGCTCACTTTTATTTTTTAAACATCAGTTAACATGTTTTCCTAAACATGAGGAATGCTGTTTGGACCTCAGGCTCAAAAACACATCCTTAGGGTGCATTCACTTGTCAGGGAAACAGAGGATCATGGGTAAAATGCTTCACAGCAACTTTCAGATGGGAGAAATGATGAGGGTAATGGATAGCCTTCTCAAAAAGCATAATCACAAACAAACAACTTTTTACTGACTGCAACATAGTCAGGCCTGCTTGCATATGTCTCCATAAACAACAACCTGGAACAACCCTCCAACACTGTCAGGAGAAACTGCAACTCCAAGTTTGTTGATTTTCTTCAGCTGAAGGGTCACAAGGACGTTTATAGAGCAACAAAATCCCACGTGTTGGACAAATTCAAGAGTGAATAGCATTGAATGTTCACGCAAACATGGTAAACAAAAGCCTTTCTTCCGTGGGTGTCCATGTTCTGAACATCTCACTGTCTGGTGCAGCAAACGTTGAACCAGATCATATTTTTCACCACACAGGGCTGTGGCATTTTGCCGGAGCCCCCTGCTGTGCTGGCACTGGTTGCGGTAAACACAGTCACCCATAGAAATGAAAGGAGAGGGCTGCTTTTTTCACGTTTGAAACTCAGTCGGAACGCAGTTTTAAAAGACAGCATATGGTGTCTGAGAGTCTCCACTACTAGCTGAGAAGTAACATCTACTGACATCACATCCTCATGTTACCTTGCATATGAATTATCCCAGTGAAGTTTGAAGTTTGCATCAGCAGATGCCCTGGGTTTATGTATCAGCAGTATCA
Organism: Monopterus albus; assembly: GCF_001952655.1. NCBI lineage: Eukaryota > Metazoa > Chordata > Actinopteri > Synbranchiformes > Synbranchidae > Monopterus > Monopterus albus. The sequence continues at coordinate 1,498,830 of NW_018127887.1, read as the reverse complement.
GAGGAGAAAAGGTCAGATTTCAAGCTGTAAGTAATTCAGTGACGCTGCCTAGGCCGACTGGCTGCTTTATTCTCCTGGGGTGTATATGCTAGGGGAGAATGCTGCTTAGGAAGGACTTCATACACAAAGGAATCTGAAGCACATCTGAAGGAAAGGCTGCCTTCAAATGCCAGACACAAACAATCATCAAGGATGGAAAATGATGGAACAATTTAGGGTACCACTCAGAATCAGCCAGCAACTGTGGGCTGTCAGTGAAGCATGTAAGTCAACTTTCCCCTCTTCAGGCCAAATCCTCCAAACTTCAGCAGACCTTCATAAAAAGCAGCTTTTCCTCAATCACTTATCAGGTGATTTACTGTTGACTGATCTATGAAGTGTTGGAGCTCAGAACAGACAGGAGACAGCAGACAGGCAAACTGGCACCTAAACAGAGGCAGAGACAACACAGGGCACCACAGCAGACTTCCTGTCCTCAAGAAAGCAGTCGCAGCAGGTTTGACCTCTTCCCGGCTTTGCCCAATCAGCTCGCACCTCACATAGCTGGTCTTCATCTCTACATTCTGACAGCCCCTCTCCCTTTCTGTTTCTTTGTCAAATTTATTTGGAACAGAGGCTTTTAAGCTGCCATGTATGCCCCGTTGTTTGCACCGTTTATCCTGGCTGTCATCACAGAACATGGCGCCGGCAGATGTCAGGCCGGTCTTGGACCAAAGACGAGGAGGAAGTGATCCATAAAGCACACGGCCCCTCGAGAGAAAGCAGGTCGATTCAGGCCTCAATTTACAAATGCTCACTCTCCACTCTTGTTCCTTCCTCTATTAACAACATTTTATGGGAAACACCTACAGGGTTGATACCATAAACAGAGACTTTTAAGGCAACAATTTTAGCTTTTAAATTGAGAAATAAAAAAGCACCTACACCCCTTTGTTTTTCTCTCCTTATCAACTGAGGAGGACGGACTTAAAATCTCCCATTTAGCACTGTGTGAGGACAGTTGTGTAGATGCCAGCAGACTTTAAAAGGCCCTATTTAGTCTTCCCAGGGGTTGTTTGACGTCACTTAACGGCGGGAAGGCCGTCTTAAGTAAACCAACAAAAATGAGACACCTCTCTAACAGCTTACAGTTGTCATTTGGCTAAGCCTGAGCATTGTAAACATCTGGGGAAAATTGTACATGACCCTTGCTGCTCACCAGTCTTGGCCAAAAACCTTATGTTCCATAGGTTAAGATTTAACCCAGTTAAGTTTCAAATATTAATTATTTACATCAAAAGACAGGAAGGAACATTTCATTACCCATAATTATAGTCAAACAGATTCAAGTAGATATGCACACTTCAATTATATGTTTATTATTGAGGTCAAAGTTAAAGGTGGTTTTGTATTAGACTACATTACATTTAGAGGTGTCTATGTTTTTGTCTGCCCCAGCTATATGCATGAGAGGATCATAAAGAGATCGTAAAGATTTGTCTGCCTCGTTTAGTACAAATCGATTTGGTTCAATTTGAAGACGTGTCCCAGGATACACTGAACATTACCCTGTGTAAGGAGTGTTTACAAGAGCCTGGTGCATGCACCAACACTGTACCTGCAGATCCTCGTTATCCTTTAAGGGCACAGTCAGTGGAGATGCATTATTGTTTAAATAATAATTGAGAGCACAGTAATAATGTTTCCAGCTTATTTGTAGTAAAACACTGTGAGAGAATAGAGGTTGTAACTTTGCACTCTAAATATGTACATTTTCTTCAGTCAGTACATATTTTGCATGAATCTGCAGATCTAACAGGAGGGAAAGGACATTAATAGCATCTAGATTCTTCTGTAATCTAGTGCTTTCGTATTAGTACCAATACAATTACAATGGAATCAAGTCAATCAATAGGTTTTACGTTCATCTTCTCTATAAATTAGCTTTCATGTTGACAAAACATTTTGTTGACTTTTGAGCCTCATGACACAACAAAACCCTGACTTGTTTCTTTTTGTACTCGCTTTGTACTGCTATGCAGTACAGTAAGTACTACACTGAGTACAGGCATGAGCCAAAAGTCTGGTGCTGACACATTTCTCTGGGTCTGAATTATGCACAAATTATTTAGGGCTCACTGGAAGCACTCAATAATTAAGGCGCTAAAATGCCATATTGTTAAAAATTTAAGAATCGCCTTTCACTGGACTTGTACTCTGCACTGTTCTCTGACTCTTCTACCCGTTTCACATTTGTATGGGATGTGTCTTATGGCAACTTAAAGACAAATAATGCTGGTGTCACACTTAACAACCAAAAAGAAAAAAGTAAAAAAAAAAAAAACAAGATTCACAAAAGAATAGTTTAAAAAATCCAATCTAGTATTTTTACCTATTTTGGCTGACTTTGGCTTTCACATTTTTTATTTGACTGTGGCATAATACAGTATATTGAATTTTAAAATGTCTAAGATAAAACACATTAATGGGTTTAATAGGGTTTTAGCTAAGTCAAGTTAAATTAAAATCAAAGAAATACAGTCCTGCAGCAAAAACACTCAAATTAAAAACTGAAAAAATAAAAACACTGGAAAAACTGAATAAAATATCTGAAGGGAAGGTGAAGGAGAGGCAATTAATTTCTCCCAAGGGAGACAATAAAGAGAGCCTTGAACCTTGATGGGAACTGCTAAAGTGTGTCCTACCCCTGTGGTATCAGATTAAGGGTTTAATGACTTCCAAAGGCCCAGGTCATTTCCTGTCTGTACATCCTAGTGCTCAGACCCATGTGTGTTGGACTTTCCCTGCAGCACTCTACTTCCCTTGACCTCAATTGGACTGTTCGCTGGGGACGGGGCCTCTATGCAGTGCAAGTGGTAAAAGCCAGAGACTTAGAACTCTCAGATGGACCAAACCATCAGGCACTGGCTCTGATCTAATCTGTGCTGTGCAAGAAAATCCAGCAGGGCTTGTTTTAACTGTAGTGCACAATGAAAGACCTCCTCCCCCTTCACATGCACTCTGATTTTGGTCTCAGAGCCCAGATAAGCCTTCGGACTAACTACTAACTAACCACTCAGGAACTGAAACATGAAGTCTGTGAGGGGGATGTATGCCTGTGGATTGATGTGTGAGCATGTAACCATGGCTGCATGTGCATATCAAACTAAGCCTGTATCTATATTTGCATGTGTGCAAGAGCATTTTACGCTTTAGTGTGTAGTATGTGCAGCTGCGGGCACATGCACATCATGTTTGGCTGATAGTGCAAGCACGTCATCTGGGAAGAACATGCTCAGTATTTTCAAGTTTCCTTAACTGGACATTTTTGTTGGTCCATGATAACTGGCAGAGAGGCTGTATGGAGTTTCCATTGCGCAAAGGAGAAACACTTGCTGTATAGTGTGTAGGAGACCCTGACATCATTTGATTTCATTCACTGACCTTGGGATGACCCAGGATAAGCTTTAAAAAGCATACACAGTCCCTAGTGTCAGTATTCAGTATATACCCACCCCAGATTTATCATACCCACTTAAAAACAGCAGGAGGTCAATGTCAGTGTGCAGTGAAGTAGAAGATAAACTGTAGCTAATAAAATCATGTTTTTCCCCAGCTCTTCACTGAGTATGCTTGATTTAGCGACATCTTGGCAAATTTATGATGCACTCTGTTTGATTTAACACAGAAAGAAAAGATAACTACAACAACAGTTCAACTTTTTTGGTATTGCGATTTTTAATTAACGGGAACAGCAGTAATCAGGCAGGTAGTATATAGTCAGTTACGGTGATGCCAAGATGTTGCAGTGATAGGTCTGTCAGCATGTTGTTGCTGCTGTTGTAGGAAGAATATTAGGCTGTAATTTCACAGACATGATGCTGCCTCCACATTTAGGCCCTGAGATCCGGTTTACCATTCTGCTCTCAGGTTCATTACTGGAGATAATTACAACACTCACCAGTGGATTTCATATAATATGGTTGGTTGGTCTTCCCTGACTAAGACACGTAATAAGTACTGCTATTTATTTATCTACAAAACCCATCGGAAAATTGCCATCTTATATCTCACTTTTGGAACTCGGGTCCATACTTAACTCGCTCCAGTGCTGGGCGGATGCTTTAGGAGCTCATGCTGGAAGTGATCTAGTAAAGGCTGCTTTTGCTCTCATGGAACAATTTGCAAAGCCTAAAAACCAAAAACATACTACTCTGTAATTTTAAAGATGTGCAATAATCATTCTTATATATACTGTAGCTTCTAAGACAGAGGCTGCACTCTGCATATTTATTATTCTTTTGTGTTTGTGTCAGTGCCTTTAACATTGAATTATCTTAACGGCACACTGCAGTAACTGAGAACGTTACCCTAGCCTGTATAAAAAAGGGATAAACAAAATGAAATAGAATTTACATGTATAAAAACAAGTCTTCATCAGTGATGTTCCTACGTGCACAAACAGCAGGGTTTGGGTTAGTTTCCACAAAAAAATTAATAATACATACAGTACAATGTACTGTACATAGCAAAAAGGATGATATACGCTGTGCGGTACTGTATAATAGCGCTGAACTAATAATCATTTAGTCTATAAAATGTCAGAAAATAATGAATGACCACCACAAAATCCCTGAGCCCAAGTTCAACTCTTCAAATTACTGCATTTGTCTGTCCAACAACATAAACCAATTAATTTCTGACACTTGTGTTTTAAAATACTCATCTAATTATCATTTATAATTATTATAATTATTGCAAAATTGTTGCAAGTTGCAAGTATTGCAAGTTGCTAATCAGCTTTCTGTCAATCAATTAGTTGACTGATTACCTACAATAATTGTTTGCCACCTAAAAGAAAAATGCACCTATGCAACAATAATGTTATGATTTACAATTTGAGAACCCAAATCCAGAGTCAGGTCAAGGAAATTAAAGTGAAGAGAGAACAGGGTTTTAATGATAGTGACAGGAATACTGGTAACAAACTGGTAAAAAGGAAGATGACACAGTGGTAAGTGATTACACAAAGTGATGACACAGCTAGAAGGCAGGTGAGTGTGGGCCGAGCAGGTAGGACGAGCAGGAGAAATGAACCGAGATGAAAGCTGGGTCTAAAATGGCAAAAAAAAAAGGGTGAATGCCAAACAAAGACTGGGATCATGACAAATAATGCCATTTTTATAATGACTACCAGTCCTTCATGTTCCATTAGGTTCACATAGATAGTTATAAAGTGACATCATTAAGAGGGACATGCATGGGCATGTGCGGGTTTGTATATATGTCTGCGGGGATGGGATACACTCCCTTTGGATCTTTTATATCTACCCAGGCACTAATGTACACAACCAACAAACACTGTAAATCTAAATCATGGCAGGCCTGTTGCCATACTGACCAAGTCAACACTGAGGCCTTTTCAATTTAGAGGTCACACAAGTCACAGCTAATAGAGTTCTGTCATGATTACCAAGACTTAATTAAGATTAACTGTAGCATTTGTTCCTCTCCGCTTAGTGTATAAATCAAGTGTGACAGCACAGTATTGAGTCTAGTTGCAGGGCTGCTGGGTTTTAGCATAGTGAGTTGACATCCACACACGCAGCCTCTCAAGGCAGGTGGTTTTAGGCTGCAGGGATTTTGACAGGCTCCATTAGCCAACACTAGACTCAACACTAGCCACAGTGCAACACATATATAAACCAATGTTAACAGCAGAATACAAAAATCGATGTAGGAATAATCTCTATATCATAAAGGAGAGATCAGACATAGATGTGTCCAACTAACCAATTTTAGACTATTATTCCATCAGCCTAGACTATTTAGCACTTTGTACATGTTCTAATGAAGTTTTAATATCAGACACCCAACAATCAAAATGCAGAAGATAAAGTGAAGGGATGAAAAGATCGTTGTACAACTGAGATCTTTGTTGTTAGTAGTAGTTTATGATTTAAAAAGAGAAAGAAAGGGACAAAATTCACAAAACAACCCAGAGTCAGAGATATACACTGCCAGTTGTGTCCTCCTAACTGGCAGCGTGGCTGACCCTGACCTTTGACCTCACTAAAGACAAGCCAACAACTATGTATACACTCTATAGATTATAGATTTATAGCTTAGATTTAAATGTTATACAAAAATAAGTAGGAATCTAATGTAGGTGACCCTACAGTAGAAGGAATTGAGCGCCTGTCAGGGACATAGAAACATCTTTGTGTGCCTGTCTTAGTTAATGAGAGTAATATGTGGTCTTTAGCTGTTCACCAAATACAGCATACCAAGATAAATACCACAGTGCACCACAACACTGCACTCCTCTCCGTACTCGTTTGAACTGGGCTCTGTTCATTCCAGAGTGTTCACCGGAGCCTGGATTCTTGTAGTTGCTGACTTGACCTTACTTGACAAGGTTTCACTGAGCTGGCACAGATGATAGATTCTGTTGGTTGCATTGTTTTTCCAACATCCTTATTTGGCCGTTCTGACCCTGTCATTTATAATGGCCCCAGTCCATGTTTAATTCATGCAAACTCTCTCCAGGAAGCTGGCTATACAGGCTTTCCTGCCTCAGATATTTTATCAAGGCGGAACTCGGAACCAAGATTAATGTTCAACAGCCTGTACGTCAAACGTGAGGGACTTGCCAAGCCCATGTCTTGCACCCCTGCTAACCTCAAGTTTCAGATCAGTGTACCAGCAGCTCAGCGGCTTCACCCTTCAATCGTCCAAACGCTCAGCAATTACATCTTGAATGTAAATCCGTGCTGGAAATGTATGTGACTCGATGTAAACACTGATCAGTTATTTCAAAAGCTTCATCTTGGCAGCGTTACTGTGTGGTGGTGGCATTAGCTGGGTTCCTTCAATGTTGCATCAGAGAAGTCCTCAGAGGTGAAGTCTCCACAGCCTAATTAGGCTCTCCAGTAGCCGCTGTCAAAACCACTATCGGTGGCTTCAAAGCACAGAAGCTTGTGATCTGTCTAAATATTTATTTTATAAAACCCTCATATCAGGGCTGCCATCGCAAAAAAAAAGGTAAGTGAGAGGGAAAAAATGAGGAGGAGAGAGTCCGGAATCAGGAGGCGAAACTGAGCCAGTGGAGCTCGACCCCCTCCAAGTATTTGAAGCTCTTATGCATGTCATAACCGGCTCCAAAGGGACTTCTATGATGCATGAAAAATCTCTTTTCATCTATCCTCACTTACTCCCTGATGCCGCACAGCATGGCATTGCTCCACTGGTCAAAACAGAAAATTTACTGCTGCCACTGCATCACATATACCTCAGTAGATGTTTACTTCACAAATCAAAACAAAAGTAATTCAATAACTCAAAATTCATGCATCTTAAAGGTCCATCTATAATCTTGCCTTCATCAACAGTATTATACCATATAGAAATTTGAGCAATTTCATATACCACAAAGAAAAAAAGGCTTTCCCTCAAGCACATGCACAAGCACTGCGGTTTAACAAACATACTGTACAAGCAATCCCTCATCACAGTCCACATTCTGCAGGGGAGAATTAGCCTACATTGCTCATACTGAGGGTGGAAAGATGGCTGAAAGTGTGTGCTACAGACATTCTTGGAGCGTTAATGTCATCATGATAGCATGACCATGGGTCCGCAAACTGACAGACCATCATCTGCATCTGGCCTACAGGCACGCTTGTGGTCCTGGGTCTCTCAAGAAAGAAGCAGAGAGCAAAATCTGCAGTTGTTTAAAGGTTACATAATGCAATATTTGGAGGTGATCTACTTCTTAAAGACTGTGGTAGCGGTGATGATGGCAGCGGTGGCTGTGGTCTGAATCATATACTGGCTTTACGCTGCAGCTGTGAACAATGTTCAGTGTCCTGATTAAAAAGAGCAACAAGGTTAAAGATTAATGTGACAATTATGTTTCAGGAAAGGTAAAAGCCACGAACAGTAGCCTCATTCACTGTTTCCTTCACAATCTAAGAGCTGAAATAAGACAACATGACGCAATTTAAAACTGCCAGTGGCTGCAGAGAAGCCAGTGAGACATGCATGCAGAGTCGTACACTGACTCAAGTATTGAAGTACAATTTTGAGGTATCTGTACTTGAGTAAATTCATGTTAAATATGTCATTCTGCATAATGAGTACTTTTACTTTTAGTACTTTAAGTATGTTTTGATGCTTTGGACTTTTATTCAAATAACACTGTGAATGCAGGACCTTTACTTGTAACAGACTATTTTTACTTAAGGGATCCGAGTACTTCTTCCACCACTGGTCATATACACACGCATGTTAGTATATGCAGCATGTATGTGTCTGCAGCCATTAAAGTTTTATAATGCTTTTTATTGTTTTCCCATCTTCTGCCTGTTCTTTGCTCTGGGAACACTGGCTTGTGTAACACACTCTGTGGCTATTTTGGTCAGGAGTTCAATCCCCAAGAGACAGTCCTGGTTAAATAAAAGTCTAATAAAAACTAAAATTAAAATAAAACACATGCTCTCTCACACAAAAATACATTTCCACAACAAGGCACATGATAACAGAACGTTCCAGTCTTGCAGTGAAGTCTACATGTTACACTGTGCAGCAGGAACAGACACTTGACCACACAGTGAGATGACAATACCAGTGCCCTCGCCAGTGAGGAAGATGACAGAATATTACATTTTATCTACAGTTTCATTCAACATTTAGTTAGTAACACAAACTAACTGTAGCAGTTCATTAACCAAGGCCTTGGCATTAAATATGTGGCAAAGGACAACATGCACGTCAGAAGAGATAAACAGCCTATATAGAGTCACAGTAGATAATTAACACAACACCTGAATATTCAACACTTAATTCAGATGAGAGGAATCTATTAAATCAGATGAAACATTTTAGTAAAAGTGTCATGGTAGCATCATAGTTCACTACGGTGCCATAAATTCTCAGTGAGTCCACAGAGTGCTTTTTCTCAGACTCCCTATCAACAGCCTGGTCAAGTTATCTCCAGTCAGACCTCACACTTCCTCTCAGACTTCCATAAATAAAGTGTTGTTTGGCAATTTTCTTCTCAGAGATTAACACTGTCAGTTTCAATAGAATATCCTTCTCTTCAAAGGAAAAATAAAAGCTACTGGACGTTATATTGATAACATTAAAAATAAACAAAGTGGAACAAGATTATAACATTGCACTGTTAGTGTACAGCTGTTAGATGTAAATCCAAAGATCCTATCCACATTAATGCTGGAAGCAAATTCTCTTGTGCTTCTGTTTAATTTTTTTCTTTTTTCTACTTGGATATATAATTCAGGTCTGCAAAATAAAGAATTCAGCCTTAAAATATAATATCAGAACTTCTCTTTGATATTTTCACAAGCAGACCTTTCTTTCTGTTAAAAAGAACCAACCCTTCCTTAAACAGCAAGACACAGAGGAAATGATCCCACAGCAAACATAAGACAGTTTTTCCTTTCCAGTGTCTTCATCAGAGGGATGTGGTGCAGAGGCCAGACGAGATGAGCAAAGGCGGGTGTCACCATAATCAGCACAGTCAGAGATGGAAGCATGAGTCACCAGAAGAGGGTGGAAGGTTATTGTACTGTCGCTGAGGATGCTCTGCTCCAGAGTCCTGCACGGGTCCAAGTTTGAAAACACACACCCACAAAGCTCCATATCAGACCCAACCAGTTACCCACAGCTATTTTTAAATGAAACCCGCACCCGACCAGACCCATAACATAAGACCCACAGCCTAACCCCTACCCATAATTAAAATAGACTTTAAGCTACACAGTCACTCACTTTATAGTGCTTGAAAAGGTACCTTCCGATGGACACAGCACCTGGGCTGTGCAGCCCTTAGAAGGAAGTGCTTATAGCTCGCAGCTACCAAACACTAACACTTTTTGGCATGTTTACAAGCAGCAAAGCCATTGATAACGTCATTCTCACAGTCTGCAACCACACCAAATTTCTCCCATACATCAGGTCTTGTGTTGAAAAGTGTTCCATCATCGAGATGTGTCTCCCCCATTAAAAACTGAACCATAACTAATGTTAGGGCTCAGGTTAGGGGAAACATCTTGATAGGGAAACAGATTCTGACAACATCGGCTTGGCATTCAATGATGTATTTATTGACCATTTTGTATTCACCGCTGGCTACTTTTGCTTTTAGATTATCCAGTTTGACACACCGACGCCTATGTTGATATCCGAGTGATGCCCTATTAGCTGGACATGAGTTGATGGATCAAAAGCTGTGCCAACGACCTTCACAGTAAAAGTATTGGTTATTTAGGCTTGATGAAATTATGCTGGATTAGATGTTTAAAAGAAGCTGCACCTTTAATTTTTGTTTATTTCACTCACTACTCACCTGCATTTAGTCAATTTTTTATTTTTTTTTTACCCGTGTCTGTACCTGTGAATTAATACAAACCTATTTTTTACCCGTTACAGTACACATCATTTTTTTGCGAGTACCCGACCCAGTACAGGACTCTGCTCTGCTCTCTGATTTGTGTCTCTGTTTTTCCCCAGCCTCCCCTTTCTTCATTGTGGGAAAACATACCCTTTCCATCAGCCTCTGCTCTCTCAAAATGTAAATCAAATACAGAGATGAACTTCTGACAGCACTTTTTAAACAACCATCATGGTGTCAGCTTCAGATTAACCCAGGGCAGGACACAGGAGATGTGTGTTCTCAAGTCCTACTAAATCAACAAACCCTTTGAATGTCAAAGCATGAATAAAAAGCAGCAGTAGCACCACAGTACAGCGAACGGTAAGGCAACATGTGTGACATCTGCCAGCTACTATGTTCCAAGTACTGTAGCTCCACATTTCACCAACATGAGAAAATGTATCAAAGTAGAAAACCAGAGCTATCAAGGAGGTGACGATCATGGCCAGGAGGTCCAGTGGATAGAGCTGCCAGTGGCTACAACACAACACAACACTGGATACATGGCATGTTCCGGGGCAGTCGTCATTGCACTGTGGCCCTGAGAATCACAAACGGTGAAACTCGTAAATCAGCCGAGCGGCAGTTTTTATATGAGCTGTGCAATAATGCTTTTATCTTCAGTATTTAACCACGGTGGGCCTGATAGATGCTGGCAGTAAAAAGGAAGAGGTCTGATAAACAGTGCAGAGGACACCGCAGTAATCTATCACGGCCGCGCCTGGGTTTGGCCTTTGACTATCATGCAGACAACACTAGGAGATTATCTCTCTGATGACTGGATAAACTGAAGAGTTGCAGCTCATAAAATGAAGAATTTCAGGGAAGCAATTAGAAATTATATGAAACCACGAATACAAAGGGCACCTGAAGCTTTGTCAACTGGACTACAGTAGTATTCATGTCTTCATTTGTTTACTCAAACAATCGCAATAACTGAACTCTTTACTAACTTTTCTATCACCTCCTTACAGCTTGCAACAGCAGAGTTGCAACCATTAAAGCCTTAAGATCTCAGCGTGGGCCATCTCCTTTCTATCTGTGTGCACTGTTCATAGCATTTAATGCGCACATACTTGCACGAGTCATGTTCTTGTTTGTGGGGGAGTTGCCATTGTTCTCCAGCACCACAGTGGTAAATGTGGACATTCAGAAAAATATAATGTGCCTCCTCATTCTTCTCACCTTTAAGCATATATCGGATCTCTGGCTATCGGTGTGTTTCGGAAGGAGGTGAAAAAGAAAACGTTTTGGTCAGGGGGCTCCACAGACCAACAAGTCAGGCGTTAACAGTTAGTGCGGCTGCGGACCGATGTGTCAAATTTTGAGAGGCACGAGCCAGATTATAGTGCCAGCCATAATTACACAGTTGTGGATGTTTGAGGGTGCACATGCCAAAAGTATGGCCCATTATCCCCATTAGTACAATTCATTGCATTTCACCCTGCTCTATGACAGCGGGACTTTTGCCATGCCCCTGAGTGGGGCCATCTGGAACAGATATGAACAGCTTCCTTTAGCAGACTGAACCCTTATGTTAATGAAATTTAGAATTTTGCTAATAGATTTTACAGTAGTTTGAATCACTGCTATAGAGTACCAATCTGTATTAAACAAAATTAAAAAAACTTAAAAAAAAAAAAAAGATTCCCTAGACACAGTGATATTTCCATTGGAGGTACAAACCTGGAAAAACTCCAGAAAGCCATCCTTTTTCAATCAGCCACATAATCCCAGCTACACGACATGGAATAACAGCTTGTAGTCAGAACACGAAGATTGGATATGCTTTAGATTTTTACTATTTGTCAGCATGAAGTGAACTGGGCAGGCACCAACCATTACTGAGTGAATATACACTGTACTGTACTAATTAGTGAGCGATAAAATTGTAGTGTGAATTATGTGACTCCTTGTCAGTTTAACACACCGAGTCAGGAAGGAGCTCTGCCATCAGTGAAGTGTGACTGATTAAAGTGGCTGAGGTTTTGAGGCTATCGGTCTTTATAGTTCATTGATCTGTTTGATTTCTCTGGCTCAGTAAGGAAAGGCTCTTGCTAAAGCAATCTGAGGACATGATTATCTGTCTCCTATTTTAGGCTCCCCACTAATATCTTTCTTGTCCTCTTGCATTTGCAGACAGTACATTCTTTTGATATAAAGAAATTGATTGAGAGAGGTAGTTTCCCATCTCTGGCACGGTCTACGTCTCCTGTGATGCCTCTGATTATTACGGAGAAGAAAGTTTCACTCTTGCCAGGTTAACAAGTCTGAGCTCTAGAGACAAACTCCCCCCTTTGAGATAACTCATTTCTCACTTATCGCTGTAAAGGAGGGAACTAAAAGCTTGTTACAGTAGCGTGTTGGAAGCCACAGAGAGATCACGGCCACTGTCCCTGTCCTTCCTCTCTCCTTCCTCTGACATAAAAACAAACGTGCTATGAATCACACTGCTCTGAGAAGAATGCCCTCAGCACACTACTGTATGTATCCATGCCAAGAGATGACTGTGCTGCCTAGTGCTGAGCATTCAGGAAGAAGCAACCTAGAAATATGAAAGGGAACACTCAAGCATCTTTGAAGCTATTCCCATTTCCACCCATTGATTCATGCTCTTTGTATAAATCTATTTTGTTAATATGGACAAACTGTAAAGAACTCAGGATCATGTATGCATGCATCATAATAGTATGACTTAAAAGTACCACACAATTCAAATCCAGAAGACAAATTATATTTAACATTATACTAATGATCATGGTGTAACACATTACACAATGACAGGACTGAACCTGAGCACTTTCTTTTATTACACTATGTGGACTGGCCTCTAATTCTGTGGAGATACTTGAATCCATCCTGACAGAACTGTACAGAAGTGTGGCTTGAATCATAAAAAGAATCCCCTTTGTTCCTATCAATTTTCAGTGTCATGTTTTATATTAGTTTCTTTTAAGATGATGTACATAATATGATTCTAAGCTCCAGTGTAATATGAAGTGACTGACAGTGTTCTCTGGTGACTCCTCCCAGCTGTTCTCATGCAATGTTTATGCAGCACTGTGATTGCTTCTGAATTACTCCAGTAAAATCAAGCTTGGTTTAATGACAAACTTGTGTACTGACAAAGAAATCACATTGTGGAAGACACCAATGTCTATTTGACCGCATGTACAGAACATATGCTACATAAGGAAGTAAATGATCTGACCTGGACACTACAAACAGAGTGAAGAGAAAAAAAAAATCATGGGGAATGTGGCGGACAAGTTAAACAATTTATTTATTTTGTCCTGTGAACATCTCCCCTGTATTTAATAAGTGATTTGTAGTAGCAGCCTCGTGTTACCTTACAAGAATAATCCTAAGGTTCCGCATCATAAAGTAAACTTATATCTGTAAACAAAAAGATAACTGATATGAGATATGTGCTCACTATCAGCCAGCACCCTCGGTTTAAGTGTCACAACTGATATCTAGAAAGATAAAAGTGGGATTGGTGCTTGTGATAACAGCAGGCTCCACAGCTGGAGGTGAAGTGTCGCCGTTTCACAAACTATCAACAGACACCTAAGTAAACTGATTAGATACGAGTATTAAAGTTCTTCACTTATGCAAATGGGTGTTAAATCTCCTTACTGAATACATTTGATCGCCATTGTATTTCATATTCACACTACTGCAGCTCAACCCACAGAGCTCAGACTGAACTAAAGCTGAGTGAAGAGAGGAAAAATGTAATCAAATGATCCCCGTTCCATGAGCTCAGCTGTATGTCCCAGTTTTAAAAGATCCAAGATCTCCTGACAAGCTGCAAAAGTCACATCATGCTCTCACACAGAGTTCATGTTCAAAGTGCTATTCTGCAACATTGCACTGTCTATTGTGAGCCTCTTCTACTTTGCCATGTTGCATCATGGCTGGCTGATGCAAGCTAGCGAACACACAGGAAAAGGCAACAGTTCCATCAATCTCTCAGCTCTGCAGCATCAGTACTTTGGAGAAGTCTGACCTGCAGTTTCTCTTGTCCTCTGATACGGTTTAATTCCTGGCCACATACCACACCAAACATCTGTCTGCATCTGGCTGTCCCACTTCTGGTAAGAACGTGGATCTGTTTGGGCCAGTTTTGGACACGATAATGATAACAACGTATCCTAAGAACAATTTTATGCAATCTGAGAACTACAAAATTCAATTTAGAACATTCCTCAAATACAGCAGCAGAGAATATGAGCCTGATAAAAGAGAAGCATCCATCCATAATTCATAACAAAGAACAGGATGATCAAAACGTTCAAACATTGTGGGTTTTATAGTTCTAATGGTGGCGGGGGCCATTGGATACAGCTGTCTCTGCCATCACCGGTGATGCCAAATTCTGTGACACATCTAAGAGTTGGCGTCATTTCCTGATCTGAATTCAATGACGTGGAAAAAAGCGAGACGTCCTGCTTTATTCATATGACACTCACCCAAACTCAGAAAACACCACTGCCTGATTTTCCACTTCAAAGGAATATTGAAAAAGTGGCCTGTTTTTCTGATTCATGAGTAAAGGTTCCAATCAGCTTGGAACTCAGTTTACTCTGAGACTAACTGTAAATGTGAAACCAGGTATTGAAAGCTTTCTCTTCCTGTGGAGCTGGTGTACTTTTGACAGCACCTCAGGGATAAATGTTGTCATATTAATGACGAACAAGAACAAAGCTTATTTGTGCTAGAAGCAAGGCACGTTAGGAAAGACTCAAACTGGACAGGACATACAGGGCTGCACCCCTAGTGAGCGTCAAATGAATAAAGAGAATCTGTCCTACTTCAACCCTTGTACTGCACTGCCTTTAACTATTGCATGGGTTGTTTATTATGTCATAGATTGTGAACAAACTTGAAAAATTGCATTTGTTGAGAGAAATGGAAGAAAGAATTTATATACTCAGTAATATCCAGTACACACAGAACCTAATCGGAGGCTGAAAGCCTTGATGAAACGGCTGTCCAGGGGGTGGTAATGCCCCTCTCCATCCATCATGGATAGTCTGCATCTACTGCCCACCTGTCAAAACCCAGCACAGCACATCTCTCCTGTCACTACAGGAGGAGATGGTGCAGCAATGAAACTCACCGGTTCCAACTTAACCCCAATAATGGAGAGCTGGGATAGTTTTCATTATCTGCCTTTGGAGCAGGGCTTCATTTGACATGTATTCTTTTATGATACTGTACAAAGTGTCTTTAGCCAGTTTGAAATAGCTGCAATTTGAATATGTTTGGGTTTTGGAAGCACAGAAGTCAACGTCACAATGTCACTTTGAGCCATGGAAAATTGTAATGGCTATTTTTCACGATTTGTTGGTTTTGTAGGTAAAATTACAGTTAATCCAGAAAAATCTTTTAATAATCAGCAGATACATCAATAATAAAATTAATAATTGTATTTCAGCCCTATTTTGTTTTTGTTTTTTTTTTGAAGGCAGCTTTATGAATGAAACATGCTACTTTACATAACTAAAATCTCATTTTGAACAATCAATAATTGTATGTAGGTATTCTTCTTAAGTTTTGTAAATCAGTCAATTTTAAGAGCCGGTGGCAAATGGGAAATGTAACACCAATCCATCATTTGCATGTTTATTTCATGTTTTGGTGGCAGGATGGGCACCTGCAGCACATCTTATCAACGATAGTAAAATATAGGACTCCCTGTCTCAGGCATCAGGCTGCTTATAAATCATTTTTATCATATAGGTTTATTTTAACTGATGGCAAACTGTTGTAATTGTTTTATCACTTTATCATTTTATCTCATTTATCATGTACACTCTGGAGTTGATTTACTTTTTTATTCTTTGTTTTACTGTGAAGCAGTACTGATAATTGGCTATGGAGGCGTGAAACGTGACGGCATGTTTGTTTCATGCGTTGTATAAATAGAAGCACCATAATCTTGACAGTTGTGTTTATTCTAATAGTACTGGTGCAAGTGTGTGTGTGTGTGTGTGTGTGTGTGTGTGTGTGTGTGTGTGGCAGGTTTGAGTTGTGCAGAGGGACAGCTTGGATATAACCTGGTGATGTCACAGCCACGGTCAGGTCTGCTATCCCTCCCTGACTGCAGGGCTGAGTGTCCTTACATGCTAAGCCAGAGTGAGAGAGAGAGAAGGGAGAGGGGAAGATGGAAGGAAGGAGGAGAAAGAAAGGAGTCAAAGTGCCAGGAAGGTGCTTCATTTAGTGAAGGCGAGTGGGACCTGGGCCAGAGCAACAATACAGTGGGAGAGTTTTTAATAAGAATAGGGAGGGACAGAGGAAGTGGAGTGGATGGAGGGAGAGATTATTAAAAGGACTCTTTACTGTAAGGGGTAATTAGTGTGAGAGAGAGAGAGAGAGAAGAACAACAGCAGAGCAAACATCTGAAGACTAGAAATGCACAGATGAATAGAAGGAAGAGGACAAGAAAAGGAGCTCCGAGACTGGTGCAGGAAGAGGCAAGTGGCTTATTTATTGTGATAATGAACATTTTTGCAAGAAAGAAAATGCAATATGATTCAGCGCATTGTGCTGAAGCGTACCAGTTTGTACTCCTGCTAATCGCAGGACTGCTGTACAAAAATTACATTCACGCCCATCTCTTGTGAAGAGGAAAATTTGTCCCTCTCATCACATTGCTCAAAACTCCAGTATCAACATGACCACGAGCATATCTGGTTTTCATTTATGGTTCAAGGCTTGACAATAAACTAAACAGACAAAAAAGGAAAACAAACAAGCAAAAACCCCACAAAGCAAAACGCCTTCACTCTCACATGTTTAAATACTGCGTGGCAGAAGCTGGAGTTCATTCAGTCAACATCACAGGAATGTGTTTGCTAATGAGGAAGCCTCTGCCCTCAGTTCCCGCTCCATTATCAATGAGATTACAGTGGGTTGTGCATCACTAAAACAGATCACACTGTTTACAGTCAACCTCACCGTCTGTCAGTGAACATTCATATGAAACCTGCATCTAGAGAGAGATGAATAACATCAGTCGCACAGTCTGAAGAAGCTGTCTGTCGCAGTTGTACCTCATATCACTTTACCGTCACAGCAATCTGCTCATAGTTAGTGGGAAAATCATGTCAACAGTCAAGACTATTGGCCCAGGAAAAATGTAGAGTTGTAGTGCATCAATCCAATTTAAATATTTTTGCTTTATGCACTTAATTCTGTGTGGCAGGAGCATGGGAAGTGTCTATGGAGCAAAAGGGTGCTGTGCCATAAGTCTTACATTATTCCTGGCAATGAAAACCATCTATTTAGGCCACTGAAACAAAACTCACAAGTGCTACACAAGGAAAGGATGCATTTCAAGACAACTGAGGAAACTTTACTGTGAAAGACAACGATTAGCTTGATTGGTTTAGCAACAAAAGTACTAAAATCTATCGTGAGTGTGTCCTAGTCGCTGAACAGCCAGTTTCCACCCTCTGAGATAGAGCCCAGAGCCCTAAATATCATTCATAGATGCCCCCTCACTTCATACGACAATTGATTAATGGGTTATTTCAAAAAGTCCTGTTATATACCTTTAAGGTTGAACGCATGTGTTCATGACAAATTGAGCTGGACCGTCTCCCATTAAGACTTAATATCATCCATCCATTATCTATACCACCAGCTGACATTGGGTGAGAGGCAGGGTCCACCCTGGACAGGTCGCCAGTCTATCACAGGGCTGGCACTTAGAGACACACAACCACACACACACACACACACACACACACACACAGACTTACAGGAGTTTTAGAGTCACCAAAAAACCTAAACTGCATGTCTTCGGACTGTGGGGGGAAGCCAGAGTACCCGGAGAACATGCACACACTGCACAGCAAGGCCCTGGGTTGGCCGGGCTCGAACCTGGAACTTTCTTGTTGTGAAGTGACAGTGCTAACCACTGTCGCCATGCCACCCCCATTAATTTCATTCATGAGTAAAGTTTCTGTGGTTTCAGGAGAGTTAAGGAGGAAGGGAGAGGAACCTACAGACTTAAGACTTCCTCGCTCACTTTGCTATCACATACAATACATATATAGATGGAAAGGGGTTTTCATAAAACATTCATAAGTCAAGTATAACTGCCCTTTCTGCCCTTGAACCAAAACCATTTTAGTACTGAAACACAAAGCCTGAAGCCATTCTCTGCCATGTTTTGAACTCCACAGGAAGGAATCACACTGGTGCTACTGTAGAATGAATTAGAATCAGATGCATTCTGAACTCAGTGGTTGAGACAGCTGGTTCTGCGGTTACACACTGCAAAAACAACACGGTCCTGTCTTTCATAGCAAAACAGTTAACATTTGTCTACATTAGACTGTATACATTATGAGAGAGAAAAATAAGTAAAGAGAGGAAAAAGGAAAAGCAAAAAAGAAATAAAATAGGCATGTTGAACCACTATTTATTTGACCAAGGATGATTATGATCAGAGGAGATGAAGCACAAGTTTGTGAAGGGTGTGATCCCCAAACAGGGGGATATTGGAAGAACAGGCAGAAGAAGGGGGCAGAATATGTGAGAAGAGAGATAGTGAGAGACAGAAACGAGGAAAAAATAAAAAGGGAGAGAATATGGAGAGAACGCTGCTTAAAAAAACATCTGGGAGTCATCAGAGAGCAGAGAGAAAAGCGCTGGACTCAGCTGAAACAGCTCTCCTTGTACACTACACCCCAAAGGACACAAAATAGAAGAGGCAGAGTACAGCCTACCAGTGACCAGAGAGGGTCTGTGACCTCTGCAAGCTCCTACTCCCCTAAGACTAAAAAGAGTAAAACAACATAGTATTGTTAATGAATGGGATTGGTCTGAGGTTAGCACACTGCAAAACAAACTGTGTACTAGATGGCTATAAGACTCTCTCTGCAGGTTTTCCCTTGAAAACATAGAGAAACATGGAGTTTCCCGTGTGGTCACAGTGGTGTGAGCACAGGGTGGCTTCCGTCCACATCGTCATTGAAATGGCACAGCTCATGTGATGGCATTAGCAGAAATGTCAGTCATGCAGTCCCAGCGGTTGTGTAAAGGGCAGACTTTCTTTCTCCATGGCACCACCGCAACTATCTACTAAACCAGCGGATTCCGTAGCCTGTCTCCGTCCCATTTTCAAGGGACGAAGCAGACACACCGTTATAGATGATATACTGTAATGCATGCACACTGTGGTCTTTGAGAAGTCTTCCTCTAAAATCCAATATCTGTGGCATCACTTAATAAAAGTGTCAATTTGACAGTGAATTATTAATATTTTTAAAAATCTAAAGCCTTTTTGGAGGTTGAAGCTATAGAGGGTCATAAAAATCAGGAGGTGTTTGGCGAAATTCGGTGGCAGACCACTTAGTTCACAACATATCTTGTGCACAAATTTGACATTATGGTGTAAAGGGAAGAAGAAAGTCTGAAATGGATACAGTTCACTCATTTTCAAGGATCCAGATACTCCTTGCATTTCATGGCAATGTGGCCATTATTGCATGTTTACAACTAGGGGTCAACAGACAATCACAGAGAATGTTTAGGATCCATTCATGAAGAACCATGAATATCCATATTAAAAACTTGTGAGGCACATTTTAAGTGTTAAGCTCAAGGCACGGTCTGTACAGCAATCAGTATGCCATCTCCTCTGTGGGTCTGTTTGCAGCATGTAATGTGTTCATCCTTGCACAAACTCTGCTCCTTTTATGGTCCAAAACTATTGGTAGTTTCAGCAGTAAAATAAAACTACAAGCAAGCTACTGCAAAATGTAGTTAAACTACTAATTTAAGTACATGTAGCTCACTGCGCCCCAACACTGGTCACCATTCGCCTCTCAAAGGCCTACTGTGTGAATCCTTTACAGTTTTGTCCCGAAACTACCCAGTAGCAACTTTGAGCATAGCCGAGTTATCTCTGGACACGACAATGACAACTTAGCATCAGCTTTTATCTCAGGGAGGGAGAAAGTGCATTCCTTTATGAGCCATTTGTAGAATGCTTTTTTCTATTAAATCTAAAATAACTCCAGTTTCTCTTGGTAATCCCCATTTGAAGGAACACACAGATGTGTCAACTGATGTCTTGGGTTTTAAAAAAGGAACACAGATTGAAAATGATTCATAGCTGACCCCAGTGATGTAGTCATACCATGGCAGTAAACTTCTGACCTAACATTTCACACACTGTCACTGACACTTACCTCGCAATCATTACTTTATAATTATGCTTGACACATTTTCATCAGGGCAGAGTTAAAGAAATAGAACTGTTTAAACCTCCTGTCTCTGTGCTCATTTACAACCAAACAGCAGCGGCACGTAAGAGTGAAAATAGATATTCTAAATATAAAGACAAAGATCCACTGAGGCTCCCTCTGGGGCATTTTAAATTGGTGTGCTACAAATATTCCAAAATAAATATGTCATGTTATGTCAAAGTTTTAACATTATACTTATAATGTAGTGATCTAATAAACCGGTGTAACTGTAGCATTCACTTCCAATAGAATGAGCCCAACAAAAACTGTCAGAGGCTCATTAGCATTTGTGTAGCATATTGTTCTAAAGCTGCCCTGCCATATCCAGGTGTTGGTTCCTATACACTGACATTTCCCCTCTCCCTGCTCCTAACCTGTGTGCCTTCCCATCAAGTCTCAGTCTCCAGTAGAGATCAGCAGAGCACAGAAACAGAAAATATCCTGACCCCTCTGATGCACTGGAGCAATGATCTGTACATGTAGGAGGAGCTCATCTCCCACTGTAATCACTGCCCCAACAGGCTTTCAAAGCTTATAGCATGAAGGAAGACCTACTCACAAACATGAGTACCACATAATTCCTACCCAAAGTGCCTGCATTTCCTCAGAGAGAAATGGGAGGAGAGTGAAAATGGAAATACACTTGAGAATATAGTGGAATATAAGCCTGGTCAGAATATAAGCTACTACTGCTTTTAAGGTTTATTGCTGCTTACACAAACTTTCTGACTCTGTCTTATTTGTTGTCCAGCCAAATCCCCCTCAGTTCTCATCATCATGCCGTTGTTTCTTTTACAGGGTTTTCTCCACTCACTTGCTGTTTCACTCTTCCTCTCCCCGTCTCCTATCCTCTGCCCTCATTTTATCTCCAGTTCTTATGCTCTTCGTCTCAACAACACCAAAAAACCTGCTGTTGTCTCTATCCTCTCCTTGCCTCTTTCTTTTCTGGCACATTCCTCCGTCTTTTGTGTTGCCATCCAGAAGAAGCAGGGGTGACGACAGTGGTAATGCACAGCCTGGGCAGATTCCAGGACAGAGCAGTGGAAGAAACATGGGTATCATCACCACCATCATTGTCATCATCAGCCAGATGAGAAGAGTCAAACTTGAGCTCTGTCTGTCCCCATCAGGTTGGCTGACAAACTCATCTCTTATTCACTCCACTTATCAATTATACACAGGCCAACGGAGCCCTGAGAGGCAGGAGCCTGCAAAGGCCCCTCTACATGTGTCGCCCCCGACATCAGCACAAAAACACATAATGCAGTGCTGTCTTTGGCCTTCATCATCAACATCCTCCTTCAGTCTCTCAGCTTGTCCTCTAGTCTTTAGCCACTGCTGCTGCATGTGGGTGCCATGTATCTCATTGTGAGGTTGAGGCCAGATCATCTGGCCAGGAATGACATGATGACGAGTGAAGACATACAAACTCTTCTGAGTAAAGACATGTCTTCCATTAACTCAGAATACAACTGAACGTGAAGGATTAGTGTTCCCTTTGGGTGAAAATACATTGACCAAAGCAAAACTGACAGATAGCCAACATTAATCCTACCCAGGTATTTATATAAGCCTTCGTTTTTCTGTCCAAATGCTAAGCCATTGTTTCCTCAACTGTGATTTACCACACAAGTGGGACCAATAACAATTAACAAACATGACATATAGTTATTGAAAACAGACTTAGAGAGGAAAAGCAATATATAAACGTCAAGACAGTCCATTAAAAGCTCCGTGTTGGACCTGGATCAGCAATGTGTCAGCTAAAAACAGTAAAATTGTGTTCAGAATTTACAGCTTTGTCATTAGACGTCGTCTGACGTTCCGTCCAAGAAAACATCTTAAATATAAGAGCCTCATGGTGATATCAGGAGAACACAGCTGTCAAATGGTCACATGACAATTCATAAAATAAAGGTTGGGCTAACTGTTGCATGTGTGCAAACACTGCTAATCCTGACAAGTGCAAAGCCCTCCCAGTCATTCCTGACAAGATATAAACTACTTGTGTCAGAGATGCTCTCATGTTGGCTGCATGATCCTCCCTCTAAAAGTACTGTGCAGACAAGACAATTTTTTTGGACATGAGGCAATTTGATAGCTTAAAAATACAAGTGTCCCCTAACACACCAACACTTTTACAGTCAGTAGTTATTGCCATTTCAGGCAGTGCAGCTGCTGTTGGGGAGACCATTCACAGAGGTGGGCTGGCCCTTACATGAAAGAAATAGCTCCATGCCAGAGTTAGTGTGACAGGCCCATTCCTTCTGTGTATGTGCGTGTGTGAAGGAGAGAGAATGGTCATCACTGCATGAAGTAATCTGACCTGACCACGCAGCTAAAAACTAACCTTGCGAGTCAGTCGGCTCCAACAAGCTCAGCTCAACAGTTTCAATTACACAAAATATGACGAGCTAAGAACATAAGCGAATGGGGGCTCCTTCTTAAAAATGTTTTCCCTTTGAAGTAGGTGAAGTAGATAATATTCTAGGAGCACACGGATTATTAATTATGCTGATCACAACCTCCTGACTAATGAGTGTGTTTGTGTATATATAGCCTGTTCTGTTGTGTGATATTGATGTGACAAGATGAAGACCTTTCAGAGATTTCAGTATTGCTCTATTAAATTCAATTTATTGGGAGCCAACAGTGGAGTGTGCAAATCAAGTCTAATTTCTGCCACAAAGTGTAACCCTAACATCTGTTGTGCTTTTAAACTTTTTTACAAAAGTTGTACCTGTTGCCCCTGGGAGTGCACTGTATTAATAAATGCATAAAGTGTTTGTTACACAGATGTTTAAAAGAATAGTAGAGCTATCCAGTTTCATATAAACCATATTAGAGTTGTATCACTTAAAAGGAATCTGATAAGCGTTGCCTAATAAAACATTGTGGCAGTACATCTTTTGTTTTATTTACTGTATACATAACAGCAATGTACTGCAAGTACTTGGGACTGCTGTGTACCCAAAGATACATGATGGTACACATTAACTGAGCAATTCATACATAGGGTAAATAACACTGTAACACTGGTCAGATTCTATTCCCTGTTAGCAGGTCAGCCAAATCCCCATGAGACCGATGGAACTTCACTGCCTAATGTGAGGCAGAAATAGAGAAATAGATTTGTCCAGTAGCTGTCGGAGCCTAATGCTCGATATCTTCAGAAGAAAATTAAGGGAGGAGGAGATGGAAAGAGAGCGAGAGAAAGAGATAGCAGAAAGCTGGGCAGCGATTCTGACAAATGGCTGGGAGGTCGCAAGAGGAAAGGTAGCAAGCCAGTCACATTTCAAAGACAAATGTATTTAATCATCAGAGAAAAGGGAGGTCCAGCTTAGACAGAAGAGGAAAGTCATCGCAAACCAGCAAATTACACGACTGATATCTACAGTATCGTGTGTGTGTGTGTGGTGGTGGGAGGGGTCTCAATGATATGGTATGGACATAACACAGATGAGGTTGAGGATGATCAAGCAATCTGACAGGAAGGAATGTGTAAAAAGACATGAAGCTTGTCATTATTTCCATATGCTGACCTCAGTAAAATACAACCCACATTTTCCAGAGACATAAGCATAGGAAATATGTTAAGGCACAATACCTTAAGGACAGAGATAAACTTATTCTGTCTCACATGAGGCAGAAGGGAAGCTGATGCCCAGCATGGCTAATGTGCCTTCACTAATTGGCTCTCCCCAGGGCCTAAGTTCAGAATGCAGCTCTAACCATTCACGTTTTCTTCTGTCATCACAGCATAGCCTGCTGCAACCACCGTCATCCCAGCCACTGCCCTTGACCCTCATGTATCAACTCATCAGCCCGACACAACCAGGACATGGTGTCAAAACTGAGGCAGGTTAAACGTAACTGTATTGTATGTAGTACAAAACTATTTACAGGTAAATAAAAAGGAATAAAAAGATATGAGAAACAAGAAAAAGTCAAACATACATTAACACTAGTAATGAATAATTGCTTTATGTTTATACTTTTAATTATTTATCATATACTGATCACCAGCTATAAATTTGTATCTCTGCAGAATGTAATCTGACCAGATCCCTTATTCCTACTAGAAACAAATAAGATAAATGATGTAAGAAGAAAACATTTGCAACAAAACCAAACACAGAACATTACTCGGAGGAAAAAGGAAACACAATGGCCAAATATTATATACAGAGTTTCTTTCGCTCCCTCTGGTTTCTGTTTTTCCTCCAGTGCTGATGACACACTGTGGATTTGATGAAATGTTATCTATAAATAAAAGCTGTTACTATTGTACAGCCGTACAGGCTGACGGGAAAGTTGTGAGGCAGCGTGATGCTGGATAAATGACCACAGGGCCATTCGACACTGGCAAAGCCAGAGTGGTGATTCAGTCTTGGATGAATCTTGAACAAGCAAAGCACAACGACAGCGCTTGACATTAACTCATTAATGGAGGCCTTCTCATTGCTTGCAAATGTGTTACATTAAACTGATTCTACTGAGGAAGTAACCACGTGATTCTTTGAGACTGTTCAATCTACATAAGGGTGCTGAGGGGGATGATATAATAAAGGAATATTTTGACAACAAAAACATATAAACTTTGTAAGGAGAATCTTTATTTGGCCAAGTATGTTACACACAGGGAATTTGTTTCCAGTACAGAACCGAGGCAGCTGTTTGCGGCGCCAATTCAACCGATGGCTTTACATTTGAGTTTGTGAACCCGAGCATAATTTCTAATTTTTTGTCTAAACCCAAACCAAACCCTCAGGTACCAATGGGTCCTGTTGGGCTTGGTTCATGTATCCACCCTCTAGTTTGTGTTGTGCCCCAGAATTCACATTTGTATACACAATCATTCTATCATTGATAGATGACCAGCCTGAACTCTGAACCTGTACAATGCTATACTCAAACCACATCATGGTCATTCGTTATCAAGTTGAGATTCAGCATCAAACTAAATATGTACATATAACCTGAAACCAGACACTGCGGCCATGGTTCCTTCAAACTTAATAAGTCACACTGAGCTATGCTGAGAGGAAAAACATTCCTTAGACAGACAAAAGCTGGGATACAGGAAGGAAGAGATCTCTTGCACTATAACCTGGTGGATAGAGACCACCGCTGAAGATGGAAGATGTTTAGATAGGATCAGGTCCTTGTGCTGACAGTAGGGGCCACTTAAGCCCAGATTATTGATCGTTTCTCCAGTATGCAGTCTGCAATGATTAAACAAATGAATAACTCATCAGAAAGTGAATAATACAAGGAGATGGGGCTGTGGCTGGACAGTTATGTCACAACACAGGCTTGCTACATTTCAAACAGACTTAAAAGGAAAGCAGAGAAAAGAGAGGCCACTCAATAAAAATACCATTAAGGCTTCTTGCAATAGCAGAAGAATCAGAAGCACGACGGAAACCCAATGAAAATGACTTATAAAGAGTGGGGCAGTTTATAAATGGCCTTGCAGCTGATATGCCTGTCCTTATTTCCACAGGCACACACCGTTTGCATAATGCTTCAGCTCCGTGCATGAATTCCTTATATGGGCTGTTGTCACACTGATGCATGTTAAACTGCAATGTTTATGTAACACAAGTTCTTTAATTTTGTCATGTTTGCAATCACTATTTCCAAAGATAGATGATGTCGATGGAAAAGAACATTTGCTAAGGAGTTCATACACCTATCTGTGCCAAAGTACAACAAGTAAAAATGTTTTGGTCACAAACTTTTGCCTGAAGGTCCACTGCTCCTAACTATAAAGAATTAGAACAGCCTTTTGTGACACAGTAACTGATGTGTCTGTAAAACAACACTCCTTACCAACTCCTCAGGTTTACTAGTGAACAGGTCCTGCTGAGTTCTCTGCAATATAGGAGACAAAAAAATTCCAGTTCAGGATTTAGAGCAGCAGCGCATCACTAACGTTTTTGATGTTATGCCTTCATTCTTCACTGAAACAGTGGTGCATGTAGCCAAATCAAAAACAAAACAAAGCACAGCAAGAAACTCAGATGTCTGATTCAGGGCTAAGTGTAAGCAGAGCCACAGACAGGGGACTGATTCCAGGTACAGGAACCAGGGGAGAACGCTTACACATAACAGTGTCACACATAACTAATAGAGCCTCTTAGTAACACTCGTGTGTCACGGAACAGTGTGCTTCCATTTCCAGGTTATGTGTCCTCAACAGACACACATCTACAAACACGCTGCTAATCCAAAACAAAAAATGTTTACCTGGGATTATCCAGTGGCGAGAGAGTTGAAAGGACTGGCATCATACTAGGTATCTGGAGGAAGGAAATTCAACTCGTGTTGAGGGACGTCGCTTCACGGTTGCGTCCCAGCGGTTTCCTCACAGACGGGCTGAAGAAGGATTAGCATCTGCAGGCAGAGCCGCTGTCCAAATCTGCCTTTCTATCAATCATTCTATTCACTCCCAACTGATGTCACTTCTTAAGTCATGGTTTGAACACAGCTCAGTAACAGTGTTCTATTGTTTTATTTGAAACATCCTGCAATTAATCACTTGTGGGAAAGAAAAAAGAGAAATGAAGACATTAAGAAACACGGATTAACTGTCCAACAAAAGCACTTGTAGGACTTGGGAATAGTTCTAGGATCATATATCACTGGTATTGTGAATGTTATAAAGTAATAGGCTGCAAGTAATTGAAGGTTTTCAGTTCAAGGTTATGACATAAAAAATATCCAGGAAAATTTGGAATAAATAAACTTTTGAATGGATACTGATGGAATGTTAAGACATTGTCAAGTAAGTCAAATTAATCAAGTTAACAGTTACAGAAATTATACAATAACAAGCAGCAGGTATTTTAAATGTAACAAAAAAAAAGTATTTCAAGGGACAATTAAAATTAGGCTTTTAAATTGTGCAGAACACAAAGGTCTTATTAAAAAGTCTTATTTTAAAAATTTTCAAATATATCAGAAAACAGAGCCAAAAAAACAACTGCACATCAAGAAAAGTACTACACATGTACTAACGAACAACACAAATGTCTGCTTCCTGTTGGTGCCATTGACGACTCTGTCCCAGCCAAATGGTCTGAAATTAGTTATATGCTGTCAAGAAACCTACAGGAATGCTATTAATTCAACAAACTGATAGGTCTATTCTACTGTCAGGACTCATGAGCAACTGAATTATTGCACACAATGTCTGCTCTCTAAGCTCGCTGCTTATCAAAAATGTCCTGCTAGCCAGTGACTTCAAATGTGATCCTGTGAAAAGACCCCCACTCTGAATAAAACTGCAAGCAAAATTAAGTGCAAGTTAAGTGCACAGATGTCGGATTTTTAAAATGTTTGCATTTTCAAACCAATACAGCAAAATCTGAGCCAATATAACACTGATTGATATAACAATGATTTCATGACAAATTGCAAAATAAGAGTGCAAAAATTCTCTGTAGAGGTCAGAATAAGTTTTCTTACATTTATAATCAAGATTGAATAAGTTTGTAGAGCTCTGTAGAAAATGTGTGAGTCGAGAATTATTTTATGGGCCGAAGTTCATGACAACCGGACAAGAGAGAGTTTAAAAGATATGAAGGGATTAAGAAGGGACCTAGAAGGTGTTGCTCTTAGCTGCATGAAAACTTCTCATCATGAACGATCATTCAAAATGGTTCACATCTTGGGTTATAAACTTTTCATAGCACATTATTTTGCATACAGGTTTGAGTATTATATAATAAACACATCTAAAATATATATTTTTAGATAAAGCTTGCTCAACAAACTGCCTGGCAAATATCAGCAAAAGTAAGTAAAGGAATTTGCTGAAACTAACCAGTTTTTTTTTTTTTTTTTTTTTTTTGCAATTTGTCAATGCAAGGGACCAGGAAAAAGACATTTTCATGACATATGAAAAGATTCACAGTTTGCTGCAAAAAATGTTAGTTTGGCTGATGTTGGCACTAGAATTTTTTTGTATTCACCCCAAAATGTGTTGTTTGCATTTCTTGGACTCATATTTTATCAATCTTCCACCAAGCAGCCGTAGGAGCTGCTACAAACCACTGCAGATATAAGACTTTAAAGCACAGCGATACAGCCGGATGCCAAGAAACTTTCAGTGCTTTCCTTACCAAAACAATGGAACAACACCTGAAGGCCTCATTACAGCAAATATAAAGCCCCACAAATTCTTTTTTGTGCGATTGTGTAAATGCATGAGAAACTGAGGAGCAGGACAGACGTATTGTAGCCGACCTCTTCCTGAACTTAGTTTTCTCTGTAGGCATGTTCACTCACAGCTGAGGCCAGCGGGGTTTCTGCCCTCCTGGCCCAGTCATTAGCTCCTCCGCAGCATGCTCCCAAAGCTGCTCTGCTAATGGACGCCAAATAACCCGGCCAATCACTCCAACGCACACACAAAGAACTCATATTCATACTGCAGTGGATCCATTGCTCTTTTCTAGCATTCAAACACTTTGCATTCTCATCTGTACAAACGGCTTGCATTTGTCAACATCTGTTGCTTCCCCCATTTTATTACAACCACAGTATTCCATTTCCAACAATGACATTATACATTATAAAACAACTAATTTACCAAGAACTCTGGAGTGCTTAAAGGTAGGGCTGGCGATTCCTTTCTGAATAATTTCGTTACATTTCTTGAACTTCTCTTTTCATCCCGATGGCGATTAATGCGTTAAAGCTGACGATTGTCTACTTTCAAAAATCGAGCTTCCACTTGGTTTTCCAGGATCGTCAACTCTACCTTTGAATGGTAATAACACAAATGTATCATGCCAACTATGATGTACACAGATTGTTTGGTTGGAGAAAGGAGGTAGGTGGATTTAACTTATGTAAGTGTGTGCCAAAATGTCAGAGCTATTTTTATGCTGCACTCTCTAGAGATGGGGTAAGATTAAGAGCTTACAGGGTAGTAGTGTCCTTAACTACTGAGTTATTGCTCTAACAGATTGCATCGCATTGAATACAATTCTGACATAGCCTCACACGTCACGGTCATACACGAGTAATAGTGCTGCATTCAGTAAGTATAAATAGGATAATCTGTTAAGACTTCTGTCATGAACA
>NW_018127887.1:1466912-1469014 GCF_001952655.1 Monopterus albus | reverse complement strand
GTCCAAGCATTCCAGCAAGTGACAGTTAACATAGATTATTACAGTAAATACAGTTCTATTCAAAACCTTCACAAAAATCCACAGCACATCAGCATTTTCATGGTACAAAAATAAGTTACAAATCTGCATAAATATTTTACTCAAAACAGTTATAAAATATGCTGCATTTTCTGACAAGGTTACACAAAACAGTTTTTTTTTTATACCACTGGGTATTAATATTTTCAGTTTGGTGCTTGTTTAAAAAAAAACAAAAAAACAAAACAAAACACATTAATTTAATGACTATAAACTTAAAAAAAATAAAAAAGGTTAGTCCCATTTTTCTCCATATGTGGCAACAACAGTCATTTCAGGTAAATAAAACTGGAAAGTGAAAAAAGCCAAGCCTCACTTCCTCTTATCACCACTTTACTCCCCCTGTTCGGCAGAGACTGATGCCGAGCGTCCCATCCCATACAGATAAAGTTCCTATCAACAAGGATTTCCCCTTTAGTATCAAGTCGACAGATGACTCCTTAAAGGCTGAGCACAAAGACAGGAAGAAAAAGAGAAAAAGTGAGTTGTTCTCAGAAATCTTTTCCTGGATGTTCAGACATTAAGCTGACTTCCACTGTAGACACAGCATGATGTATTTTAGGGCTTCTACTGCACTGAACTAGTGAGGTCAATTAATGGAATCATGAACAACGGCCAAATATGACCTCGTGTTTGAGTGAGACTAGGAATCATCTTCGTTGGTGTTTCACCACAGGAGAGCCCGAGCCACAGGTAATACTGCAGATGCAGAAACATTAGCATATCGTCAGGACGTCATCATTATCTAAGAATATGAAAATTTTAAATGTGTGTGATACTACAGCAAAGACAGTCGAGTTAACAAGCAGGAACAAGGCGGCAGCTCTGTGTTAGGAACATATACAGAGCAAAACCACTGAAGCATCAAAAGCAGATGTTGCACAGATGTTGCAAAGATATTGATGCTGTCACATTAATGTATCAGCATGGTCTTTCTCTACCCCTGTAGACTGCTACAACAAAATATGAGTCTGGCCTTTATTAAAACAATTTAATATTTTAACTCAAAACTACATTTCCAAAAAAAATAAATATAAAGAAAATAACCAACAGTCTTGATTTCACACGTTCAAGACTTCCTAAAGAACTTTTAATTTACTTTTATTTCTTTGACCATTAAAAAAAAAAAAAAAAAAAAAAAGTAAAGTTTGTATTCCAACACAGTACAACAGTTACTAGCATTAGACTTATTCTGTTCTTATACAGTTGTAATGTATAGATACAGTACCAGTCAAAAACATTGCTGCTGGATATCTGGCTGTAATATGATGCAGCTACAGTTTGAGGTTCTGCTCATTTTTGTTCAGTATTTACAATAAATTCTTTATTGCACATTTGTCGTTTAGTACGTTGGCATTAATAACCAGGTCAGATTACTAGTGCACGTATATTTGAGTAACACGATTCTAATAGCTGGCTACAAACTACCGTGTGACATGTTTCAGCCAAATACACACTCACCATGCTGTGTGTGTAAAATTGATATCTAAATACACTATTTTTAAATGTATATCAATATGTTTATCAGTCTCTAACTTGTACAAACACGTTTGAAATGGTTACCTTACCTAGGCTTCAGCCGCTTTTGAGGAAGTGCTCTGTAAAAACAAGAAAAGTTTATGAGGCCACTGTGCAAGAGCATCTTCTGTATACAATTACATAATTTGATCAGGTGCGTGAGATGATGTCAGTCCATTATGACTAATTAAATGCAAGAACATTTATATGATATAAATGATATAATCCTGATCTGCCACGACATCAATCTCTTCCTATCCATCTCGTCTACATGTACATGGATTCAGCCTTCTATATTTACTGCCACAGGCACAAACCACCTCATCTGTTAGGGGGATGTCAAGCATTAGGACAACCTTGACATACAGTGGGTATGGAAAGTATTCAGACCCCCTTAAATTTTTCACTCTTTGTTATATTGCAGCCATATGCTAAAATCATTTAAGTTCATTTTTTTCCTCATTAATGTACACACAGCACCCCATATTGACAGAAAAACACAGAAT
>NW_018127887.1:1460687-1466102 GCF_001952655.1 Monopterus albus | reverse complement strand
GAATGGCCCAGCCAGAGCCCTGACTTAAACCCAATTTAGCATCTCTGGAGAGACCTGAAAATGGCTGTCCACCAACGTTTACCATCCAACCTGACAGAACTGGAGAGGATCTGCAAGGAGGAATGGCAGAGGATCCCCAAATGCAGGTGTGAAAAACTTGTTGCATCATTCCCAAAAAGACTCATGGCTGTATTAGCTCAAAAGGGTGCTTCTACTAAATACTGAGCAAAGGGTCTGAATACTTATGACCATGTGATAGTTCAGTTTTTCTTTGTTTATAAATCTGCAAAAATGTCAAAAATGCTGTGTTTTTCTGTCAATATGGGGTGCTGTGTGTACATTAATGAGGAAAAAATGAACTTAAATGATTTTAGCATATGGCTGCAATATAACAAAGAGTGAAAAATTTAAAGGGGTATGAATACTTTCCGTACCCACTGTAAATTGGCTGTGCGCTGATGGGTACATTCAGCTATGAAACCAGAGTCCAGCAGTGGCCCCTGCAATTAGTGAACCTTCAGGTCTAATTAAAATCAGTCAGCCTGCGTGATGATTGGCACATGCATGTGCCATACATCGCCAGTAAGATGACCACTCTGTTGTTTTAGGCACATGGTTCCTCTTTGAGGATTCGTTGTCAGTGTTTAAGGTGCCCCATAAAGCTAAACTTGTTTTCTCATCTCAGTGGAGTATACTACCTCATGTAGAGCTGCATGGGTTTTAAATAATATCACAGCTAATCTTTAGTGGAATGTGGTTCGACTGAAGACGTAAAGTCTCAAACTGAAAATTTCTACTTTACATTATCATTGTGATGTTGACTGCCTTCCACTTCCTTCTATTTGAATTTATCAGCTGAACAAGATTATACAAATCAAATGCATCCTCAGTATATCTCAAGTGAAAGAATCTTTATTACTTAGATAACTGAGCCACTTCATTATTTTGTGATTTAACATGTATGGCTGCTGTCAAACAGCTTCATCAGGTTGGACAGTGGCCACCGTTTGCTTCCTCACATACAGGGACAACAAAAAGTGTTTTCTCTGCTCTTGTTTTCAACCCAACTGTTGAAGTCAGGAGTTGGTGCCACCTGGTGGAAAAAAGTGTTAAGGCTGCTGTACACACAAACAGAGGTGAACACACATTCACATTGTTTCGCTCAAACACACACACACACACACACACACAGACACACAGGTGTGGGGGCAAAGGCAAGATCTTTTAAACACTTTCTTGTGGCACTTTAATGATTCATACAATGCATCCTACTGAGGATTAGACAGTATTTATGGGCAATGTGTCTTTGGCTGAGACAGAATGGATCTACTGCAGTGTGTGCTTGCATGTCTGTGTGTGCATGTGCACAAAGAGGCCACTGGCGTCACTGCGCACACACGCACACACTCACCTATAGATGTTTGGGTCTAGCAGCATGGCTGTGTCCTGCGGTAACTGGGATAAGTGCACCACTTTAGTCTTCAGCTGAGATCGCTCTGTTTCATTCACCCACACGTCAGGTAGTCTGCAAGACAACACACACATACAAAGGGCATGTGGTCAGGGTTTAGGCTCTGATGAAAAAGAGTGAGCAAAAAAAAGGGGGTGGAGCAGGTTTAAGGTTGAATGGAGTAGGGTGAGACAGGTGGACAAAGAGTCTTATCGAGTCCAGGGCATATGTTAACACTTTCCTCCGAACATTTCCATAAGTAACATGGCCTTAACCAAAACACTGGGACTAGCACACATGAACACTGGTGTGCAGATTTTCACACACCCGCAAGACAAGACAAAGCCTACTGTCTTTCTTTGTCAAATATCAATATCCACACTATACATTCATCATTAGTTTTTGTTCATATGTGTGCACTTAGAAAACAAATGTGGGACTGCTGAGAGACTGTGTATATACTGTACCTGTGCTTGTATGCAACAGTGTTTCGTGTGCATTTAAGAGAATCCATTGTGAATGTAGCAGCCAGATTTTTTCACCCCAGCTCCTTAAGCTTGAGGATAGAGCTGTCATGTCTTCAGAATGACAGACACATGCACACGATGTACCAGATGCACCTTACTGTACCCAGCAGTGTACGTTTTCTGTGATAGGAGGGAGTGTGCGAGCACTGGCATGGCAAATCGAGATGCAGAAGAGAGAAACAAAGAGCTCGGCGAGTTGCCTGCACCTCCCCTCCATCCTCCCCAGTCTCCACCCCCAGCATTCCCCCGTCACTATGTGCGTCATCACAGGAGCCCCCAGAGATACAGATACACAGAGACACACACACACACACACACACACACACACAGAGAGCACAGTTTGGCAGTTACAGTAGGCAAGCAGACATCCACACAGCCAAATCACTCCTTCACATGCCTAGTCAGCCCATTCAGTAGGATGGTGTGCAGGTAATGTGCCATACGCATAACATTTAGCACAACTCGGTGCAGGTAGAGATGGAGAACAAAACAGAGGAGTGATGGAAAATGGACAAAGGTCAGAAAGGAGAAGGCGGAGAGGGAGTGGAAAAGTGCCTCCTCTTAATATAAAACAAGTGCTTTAACAGTGGCTGCAAATCCTTTTTTGGCATGTTCAAGTGCCAGGGCGGAGGTGCTAGCCACATAGGAGAATTAAGTAAACACTATGAAGTTCATGTTATGAAGAACAAAACCACTGTGGTCAGGACATCAAGTCAAAAGCCGAACTCATCCTTTTGCTTAAGAAACTTGAGAACTTG
The DNA here is from genome assembly GCF_001952655.1 of Monopterus albus. NCBI lineage: Eukaryota > Metazoa > Chordata > Actinopteri > Synbranchiformes > Synbranchidae > Monopterus > Monopterus albus. Next base: position 1,463,367 of record NW_018127887.1, on the reverse strand, counting down.
CATCAGAAAATTAAGCCGAGCTATAGAGTCCAACTGTATTTTGTAGTGTGCCTTATTTATAAAAAAAAAAAAAGTTAGCATTTCTCTCAGTTTCTGTCTCGGCAGATTTCTGGTCTAAGGGAATGGGGGGACGACACAAAGTCAGACAAACAAAAAGATTAAGAAAATTGTCCATGTGGAAGTAATCATGATTATTGTACAGCTAATGATGTGAGTGAATTTTTTGCCCTAAGGATGGATTTTATGGTGTGGGTTTTTAATGCATGTATGAGCACTGAAGGTAAAGAAAGTAACAGTTTTCCTAATCCTAGTCAAAGTGTAGGAAGTTTTTTTAAAAATGTAATTCAAACACTCAATTCTCAGCTAGGTTTCTGTTGGTTTTGATTCTGTTGTACATTGCTAAGGTATTTCTATCCCTTTTAATGGTGGAGAAAGCAGAAAGAGAAAGCCGAGCACAGGCAGTGACAAGACGAGAAACAGCCGCCTTAAAGGAGCTTTAAAGTTTGGGTTAGTGTCCTCGCAAAAAGCAAACCTCAAATGATAGAAGAGGACCTGCTGAGTATTAAATATGCAGTCAACACCCATGCAAGTTTGTGTGTGCATGCTTACTGTACATGCACATTCCACTCCAAAGTCCTCATAAGCATGTCAGTGTGAGCGTGCTGTGTTATTGTTACAGCTGAGTTATTGTATTGTGATAGATGGGAGACACACAGGAGGGCCGCACTAAGGTGGGGTCAGCATCTCACAGCAAAAGACACCTTCATCCCCCATTCAGTCACAGCAAGCCAAATAAAGACAAACAGATTTATTCTGTTTTCTAAGAGGTCGTTTGGCTTGTCTCTTTATGAGCCAGAAAAGTATACTGTGAGAGAGGTCTCTGTGGGGAGAGCTCCTGGTGGGGCCTGCCGGAGTGAACCCCCTCCTTCTACCACTGGATTGATGGCTGGCTTCAGGCCGTGAAGCTCCCAGCAGTGACAGGCACAATAAGTTTAACACAAAGCAGCCGTGTGTATATTAAATCACTAACATATTAAACGGCTTTACATGGAACTCAACATGAATTACTGCAAGAGTTCAATGTCCCTATAAACTGCATCATGCTGTAAAGCAGAAGGCAGCAGGCTCAAGGTCTTTTCACACCAAGAGCCAGAGGAATAAATGATACAAAACAGCACATTTTCTGGAGATGATTTAAACACCACATACTATATATTCACCCCAAACACAACATAAATATGGAATATGAAGGTCTAAAAAAATAAGATCTTGGGGTAAAGAAAAAAAAAATTAAAAAGCTGCTTTTTTGCTCAGTGATATTTCCTCATTAATCTGCAATGGTTAATTGACACAATACTGGTTCACAAATTTAGTGACATGGAAAAAATAAATAAATAAATAAATTTCACCTTCAGAACGCTGGACCAGGGATTGCAAAGGTCGCTACACACAACTGACTGACACAAAAGAGTTCAATAACAGTTCAGGCAATTGCTGTGATTTCACGCCAAAATGCCTTGCAGATGGATGCAGTGTCTGTAAAGTATTTTTACGGCATAGTGTTATAAAGTGAATTGCCAGTATTTACTTGCCTATTATCCACTCGGGTCTGCAGCTGTTTTTAGTGCAACATGTTTCTCTCTACCATAATTTTCCCCTCACAAAACCTTGCATCTACAGGCTAGAAAACCCTTAACAAGATAACATATAGGCATACTGCTTCATTTAAATACAAACTAAATTGGTATACGATTAAAAACATCAACCCATATTAACCAGTCTTGACCTGGGATGTGGTGCATTAGGTTAAGCAATAATATTTTTAGCACATTCTTCCAGTACATGTTTGATGGAAATCTATGTTTATATGACTAATTTACCTGTATGTGACAGCTTTACCCTGGGGATGACAGTTTTATTATTATTGGATCGAACTAGCGGTTTTTCTGTTGTTTCACAACACATTTATAAACTGCAGTGAAGCATTTCTTTTATTTTCCGTTTCTTTTATTCTTGACTCTACAGGCCAGATTTAAGGGTTTATGGTGCGGAATGTGACAACATGGGCTATTCTTGCAATACCACAACAAGAATCCAATTAAAAAAGCAGGAAGTGGCCATATTAGGCAGACCGCTGGGCCACCCATATTCACTGGCTGTTCGCTGAGATTGTGTTCATCTATTTATGTATAGCTGTCACAAAGATATGCACAAAAAAGGAAAATCATTTTCACACCTTGAGTAAATCTTACTTACGGTGATTTTGTTTTTTGGAGATACCTGATCTCTGCCCTGTTGCTGCATAATAAATGCTTGGGAATTGGCAAGTTTTTTTTTTTTTTGTTTTTTGTTTTTTAATTCTTTCAAGCATGTAAAGACAGTTGATATGACAACACACATAATTTTACACATAATCCAATATCGATTTGCTTATACCTAGTACATGCTTGAATGGAGTAGGAAGAAGTTAGACTTATCCAGTCCTACCCCATGACATCATCTTACCATCATTGGTTTGCAAGCAGTATCTCTACATAAATAATTCTCTTCTACACCACACAAGTAATATACTAAAAAAATTATAACAGAGTGTTAACATTCTTACATAATTACATTCTTAGATAATTGTCTTCTACACCACACAAGTAATATACTAAAGAATTATTACAAAGTGTTAACA